>NC_089251.1:86816192-87121050 GCF_963930625.1 Muntiacus reevesi
TACATAAACAAGTGTCCTTATTTTAATGTCAAATTCCACCCAGATGTTAATGCATCCAGCAATCCATACTTATGTCTAGAACCTGAAAAATGGTTATTCATATCTGATTTACATTATTCCTGTTTTCCTTCTAAGACTTATTTCTGAATATCTCCAGGAAGAGGAAACTGGAAAACTAACGGTGAGCTAGTTTTTGCTCTCTTTTTAAGACAGGCACTTTTAAACTAACATGTCTGGGTGGTCAGCAAACAAAAGGAGTCAATAAACCTAACAGCCTCTTAATGATAAAATACAGATGAGTACAAAATACAAGTGTTTCAATCCTGAATTCTGTAATTCTATATTTTGCCACACAGAACTTCATCAGAAAACCCTCAGGTGTCCTTTCCCACAGCACACGTCATCATTCATCATCATTACAGGAGTAAACGTGACAAGCCTGACAAAGAAACGCAGAACCACAACAGTGTCACGCGCTGCCATGTCGCAAAGGGCTTACAGCAACTTCTTCACTCAGCAAGTGCCAACTGCGTATTTCATGTTACTGCTTACCCCCAAGCAAGTAAAGTCACTATCCTTCGGATCCTCAGATGTACCTGTTGGCTAAATTATGCAATGCTTGAAATATACCTTGGAATTTACCATCAACAGCTACAGATACAGGTGTGTGACACTACTATATAATTATTTCAGTTAGAGAAATGTCCTATTTTGAAAGGAGTAACCAGTACTGGGTAAATGAATAAAATTCCCATTTTCTGTATGTGGAAAAACATTTCAGTGGGGAAAAATCATATTCAAATTGCTGGGAAGAAACAGAATAGGGTAAAGGTTGGTGAGAAGAAATTTGTAAGACGTAATCATAGAGATTAGTCATTTTTTCATGAAACACACAATTCAGCATGTATAAAAGCTAGACGAGCCCTCTACATGATGGAGCTGGGTAAACGACTCCTGCTGCTCGGCCTCACCAATGCAATTCTGAACCTGACCACTGCTCCTGCACAGGACAACGTCTTCATCTCGTGGGCCACAACTCTGCCAACTGTTGGGTGTGTGGGGCTATGCCCCTGTCAGTAATGAACAGACTCCCCTGGTGGGTATCGCCACTCCGTTCCTCTCTCTCACCAACCATAACCTTTCTTTGCTCTCATGGTGTAAGAAGAAGCCATCAATGGGCCAGGGACATAGGGTTACATTTAACATGAACACCAGCCTTATGGAGATAACAAAGGCTTATACTTCATATGTGAAAAATAAAACGGAGAAGGGTTCTTTTACAAAAGGGGGACAGGCCTCCTGGTACCTTGAGCAATACTACCAGGTCTGGGATGAATATTTCTGGATGACTCCTGAGAAAGGACAGTTGATTACCCCTGCTACTATTTGCTGGGAACAAAAAGAACAGAAAGTTGGATTTGGAGACCATCCCCTAGACCCAAAAGAATTAAAATATATGGGTTATTTGTCCCTTAAACAATGTAGACAAATCTTGGAAGTTACCTATCACCCCAATCAGTCTGTTCAGTGGCCTGGTTCCGACTGGAAATATAATCCTGGAATCCGCTGGGTAGCCCCCAATGGGACCCAGTGGCTCTGTGGGCTTAACTTATGGCCATGGTTACCAGTTGGCTGGGTGGGGCATTGCACATTAGGATTTGCTTTCACCCATGGCAGAATTAAGCCAAGCCTACACCAGCCTCCAGTAAACCTGCCTCATCTGCGTGCAAGATGGACACGATCTGTGTTCCAATGGTATGACTATCTCGCTGCCTTGTTTGTGCCCCTCTGTAGGGACAACGGATATCATGGTTAAGGTAGAGGCCTTAACTAATTTCACTAAACAGGCCCTCTTAGACAGTACAAAAGCCATTCAAGCTTTGAACGAGGAACAAATTCAGATGAGGAAGGCAGTAATTCAAAATAGGATGGCATTAGACATACTCACAGCAGCCCAAGGAGGGACTTGCACCGTAATTAAAGTCGAATGTTGCGTGTACATCCCTGACCTGTCTGGAAATGTATCTACTGCCTTGGAGGATATGCAAAATCAAGTAAAAGCCATGTCTAATGAAAATATTCCCTTTTGGACTTCAGTCCTCTCCTGGGTAAAGGGAGACTGGTGGAAAACCATTGTAACTGTTGTTATAGTAATCTTAATCGTACTGCTTTGTGGGCCCTGCTTCCTACAATGCCTTGTGAATTTTGTGATGCAGAGGTTGATAGCATTCTCTCATATAGGTGGCAGGAGGGCTAAGGTACAATATATCTCAATGAATGATGCTCGTTATGGAAACTAAGAGCATCAAGAGCGGGGAATGAAGAAGGAATTAATAGGGCCTGGACTCCATCTTGGGCCTGTCCGTGCTGATCGTGCTCGGCTGCCTCTCCAGTGGACTCTGAACTCTCTGCTTAGTGCCTGTGGGAACGACAATGGAAGGATAAGATCCCCTCCAGGCAGGGGAACCTTGAAGATCACATCCAGGTTACTCATCACCTAAGAGAAAACAGACACTAATCACCCCTGCCTCCGGACAGTATCTATCAGAATGTAAGCACAGGCTTATTGGTTATTAACTGTTTGGAATGTAACTGCGGGCTTATTGATTATTGACTGTTTGAACACATAACACGTGAATGATGGGGTTACTGTAGTTGTATTTACCCTTCCGTTGTCTATGTAAGTCTCAAGGGAATTGGGGTAGTGGGTTTGGACATGTACACATCATACACATGGGGTATAAAAGATTTTCACAAATGCTGATCGGGGTCCTTGGCTAAGAGGAGACTCTGCCTTGGGCCCGCCAGTGTAATAAACTGCACTCCACTAAAAAAAAAAAAAAGAAAAGAAAAAGTGGAAAACATTTACTGCTTGGCTTATTACTGGCAGAAGCTATCAATTCTAACCAAAAAGTTTCAATGAAATTTACCATGGATTACTAATGGAAAAGACCCACTCCTTCCATAGAACTGAAAACATTTGCCACCTTCAATCAGGAAGTTTGTCAGGTTTTTTGTTCACTTGTTTTTCTCTGAGTGTAAACAGAAGTTATTCATCACTTTGTGGACTAAAGTAGGATATCTGGGAATACTGCATTCCTGATGCAATGGAGGGTAATGAACACTTCTCTTTTAATTATTTTTTTTCCAATTTAAATCTAGAAACTAATGTTTAATTGAAAAAATTAATACATCATTCCAAGCATCTGTTTTTTTAACCTTACACATATTTTTCATTTTAAAAATCAAACCATGTGTCCAAAATGTTTGGACAACTGTGATGAGAAAAAAACACTCTCATTTTTCATGCCACTAGACCAAGTCAACAAGCATATGCAGTATTCAGTGAATTTCCTGTGAGCTTTTTTCCCCCCCTGTGACTGGGTATTTGACCACATTTGTACTCATGTTATATACACTTTTAACCCTGATGTTTCACATAATCTTACATCATAGATTTTTTTTTTTCTCCAGAGAAAAGACATTTTTTTTTTTAATGTGCAATAGAGTTATCTTTATTTTTTTTTCCATTTATTTTTATTAGTTGGAGGCTAATTACTTTACAGTATTGTAGTGGTTTTTGCCATACATTGACATGAATCAGCCATGGATTTACATGTGTTCCCCATCCCGATCCCCCCTCCTGCCTCCCTCTCCATCCTATCCCTCTGGATCTTCCCAGTGCCCCAGCCCTGAGCACTTGTCTCATGCATCCAACCTGGGCTGGTGATCTGTTTCACCCTTGATAGTATACTTGTTTCAATGCTGTTCTCTCAGAACATCCCACCCTTGCCTTCTCCCAAAGTCTAAACGTCTGTTCTGTACATCTGTGTCTCTTTTTCTGTTTTGCATATAAGGTTATCATTACCATCTTTCTAAATTCCACATATATGTGTTCGTATACTGTATTGGTCTTTATCTTTCTGGCTTACTTCACTCTGTATAATGGGCTCCAGTTTCATCCATCTCATTAGAACTGATTCAAATGAATTCTTTTTAATGGCTGAGTAATATTCCATGGTGTATATGTACCACAGCTTCCTTATCCATTCGTCTGCTGATGGGCATCTAGGTTGTTTCCATGTCCTGGCTAATATAAACAGTGCTGCGATGAACATTGGGGTGCACGTGTCTCTTTCTGATTTCCTTGGTGTGTATGCCCAGGAGTGGTATTGCTGGGTCATATGGCAGTTCTATTTCCAGTTTTTAAGGAATCTCCACACTGTTCTCCATAGTGGCTGTACTAGTTTGCATTCCCACCAACAGTGTAAGAGGGTTCCCTTTTCTCCACACCCTCTCGAGCATTTATTGCTTGTAGACTTTTGAACAGCCTGAGTTATTTTTTAATTAAAACTCAGACATTTGTAGCAATATGTTATAATAACTATAAATGGACTATAACCTTTAAAACTTGTGAATCACTATTTTGTACACCTATAATTTATATATTATACATCAACTATACTTAAAAACTAACTCAGATATTTAATAACTTCAGTATTTTAGGCTAAACTATGTGGTGATTATACATTTTAGGCATAAACTGCTATTCACATTAAGTATATGAATTAGGTATGCATATCCCATTAAATATACATAAAAGACTTAAAAAATGTATTTACAGCTACTAAATATAGAGCCAGAATACATAAATGGTGGGATCTAATATGTAACTTTTCATTATATTTTCTATTATTCTATCCAACTATTAAAATGATAAAACATTCTTTGACGTTCTACTAAAACACATTTATTTTCCATCATTTTCCACCACCTTCATCACAGTAAAAGAGAAATGCAGACTGAAAAATTATGCAACAAACGCAAGTGTAATAAATTTATTTCCTATTTCACTACACAGTTCAAAAATATCTTCCTTAGGGATTTGTTTCATAATTTTTGTTTACCTCTACATAAAGAGATTTTCTGAGAAAATAGGTACTCCTGTCATCATTATAGCAAAAGATGTAAAGAAACAAGAAGAGGAAGAAGAAAAAGAAACACCTGTCTTGACCATGTTAGGATTATAGGGAGAGTACTTAGAAAGTGAAAAGTCGCTCAGTTGGGTCCAGCTCTTTGTGACACATGGACTATAGCCTGCCAGGCTCCTCTATCCATGGTATTCTCCAGGCAAGAACACTGAAGGGGTTGCCATTCTCTTCTCCAGGGTATCTTCCTGATCTGGGCATCAAACCGAGGTCTCCCACACAACAGCACTTAACCTCTTGGTAACTGTTTTTATGTACATCTTTATCACACTCTGACAAGTCTCTTTCATGGGTTGCGATTAAAACAAAACACAACTTTTAAAAAATTGCTTTTAAGGATAATCTTTAAAAGAATTTTTCCAGAAAATTATAACATTGCAGGGCAAGTGCCTGGCCTGTAGGGCAGCATCCAGGGTAAGTGCCTTATTCCAGGCACAGCAGTGACTATAGGGACAATAAAGATTTATTTCTGGATGCCAAAAAACATACAAGATACAGTAATTGAAATAAGACATAAAACCAACGATGCAATATTTTTCTAAAACTACATACTGAATATCATTTTCATTCAAATTGCTTTTACATTTATGTTCACTTTAAGTTTCTAATAATCTACCTAATATAGGAAAGGGAAATTTTTTCAACATGGGAAAGCTGACCAGCAAAATATATAGGAAAATAAAGTTTTATTCAGCATCAATAAATGCTGAACATTTTCAACATCATTGTTTCCCTTTGGATTTACACTGAAATTCTCAAAAGAAATGCATGCTTTCTATTAATCCATTAGTAGGTAAGCAGTATGATCACAGAGAAAATGAATACTAACTACCTAGAAAAACATCTTGTTTTTTTCTGATGTTTTTCAGCGTATGTTGATTTTATTTCTCTAATCAACTTCAGAAATACAAAATGAGAGGCTTACCTAAAGTATAAAAACTTCAATACAATCTAGGAATGTAACATTTGTTTATGGAACGTTCATTTGAGTAGACATAAAAACTAATGTGAGAATTAAAAAATAAATTATTCAAATATTTAATTAAGTTATCCTTAAATTATTTCTCTATAAAATAAAAATCCTTTTAAGTGACTGAATACTAAAACTTAGTCCATAACTATGTGCAATCAATATCCCTACAAGTAACATGACTAGCATGCATATCTTAAAAGATAACCATGGAAATGTAGTTACAGTTCCAACTATACATTTATTCCTATGTAAATTTTTAGCATTCTTGCCTGGGAAATCCCATGGACACAGGAGTCTGGCAGGCTACAGTCCATGGCGGTCACAAGAGAGATGGATATGACTTAGTGACTAAACAAAACACAACAAACTTAGTAATAATTTTTGGATTTAAATAATGTGGTCATATTTAACACATTTGCATAGCAACAAAATTAACTTATTCTCTCATAAAATTAATTTAAATAATGAATTTTGGCAGAAATAACCTAAGGTAAGATACAGTAACTTTTAATCCAGTGTGAGGAAAATCAGATGGTATAACAAAGTCTTCTGTACTGGGTTTTGCCCCATTACACCTAATTACAGAGCTACCAAACCAATAAAATGAAAATGATGAAATTTTAATACTAGCACATACCATCACTCAGCCAAGACAATCAGCCAAATTAGTAGATACTTCATAAACCTCCCAATTTAGAAAGGTCTGTGCTTCTTCTCATTTCAACCTTCCTCTAACATGTCAGGTCTACTCATTTTTCTTTTCTGTACTGATAAAAATCTATTTAAATCATTTTTAAAATCTGAAA
Organism: Muntiacus reevesi; assembly: GCF_963930625.1. Lineage (NCBI taxonomy): Eukaryota > Metazoa > Chordata > Mammalia > Artiodactyla > Cervidae > Muntiacus > Muntiacus reevesi. Next base: position 86,822,960 of record NC_089251.1, read on the forward strand.
ATATATGAGTTTAGTAATAATGGCCATATTATGGCTAAACACTTAAACTTGGGCAACTGAATAAACTTCTCTTGATTTCATTTGCCCTTTCCTATTATGACACTATGAAACAAAAACTAGAAAGGCAAACATTTTGTAACACTTAATAACATTCCTGGAATGTTCTACCATATTCTACTATACTAGTGGCAAGTAATTTAATGTGCTGAGTAGTGCTGTTTTCTAAAAACAAGAACATCTCATTTTCCAAAATGGGAATGAGAAAGATGAGGGTGAGGGACTCTTAACATTTCACCTGCTATTCCTCATTTTCACATACTGTAAAGTATTTCTTACTTAACTTATATGCAGAATACATCATGAAAAATGCTGAACTGGATGAAGCCCAAGCTGGAATCAAGATTGCAGGGAAAAATAATCAATAACCTCAAATATGCAGATGGCACCATTCTTATGGCAGAAAGTGAAGAATAGAACTAAAGAGCCTCTTGATGAAAATGAAAGAGGAGAGCGAAAAAGTTGGCTTAAAATTCAACATTCAGAAAACTAAGATCATGGCATCTGGTCCCATCACTTCACGGCACACAGATAGGGAAACAATGGAAACAGTGACAGACTTTATTTTTGGGGGCTCCAAAATCACTGCAGATGGTGACTGCAGCCATGAAATTAAAAGACGTTTGCTCCTTGGAAGAAAACCTATGATCAACCTAGACAGCGTATTAAAAAGCAGAGACATTATTTTGCCAACAAAGGTCCATCTAGTCAAAGCTTTGGTTTTTCCAGTACTCATGTAAGGATGTGAGTTGGACTATGAAGAAAGCTGACCGCCCAAGAACTGATGCTTTTGAATCATGGTGTTGGAGAATACTCTTGAGAGTTCCTTAGACTGCAAGGAGAGCCAACCAGTCCATCCTAAAGGAAATCAGTCTTGAATATTCACTGGAAGGACTGATGGTGAAGCTGAAACTCTGATCCTTTGGCCGCCTGATGCGAGCAACTGACTTACCTGAAAAGACCCTGATGCTGGGAGAGATTGAAGGCGCGAGACAAGGGGATGACAGAGGATGAGAGTGTTGGATGGCATCACCGACTCAATGGACATGGGTGTGAATAAGCTCTGGGAGTTGATGATGGACAGGGAAGCCTGGCGTGCTGCAGTCCATGGTGTCGCAAAGAGTCAGATGGGACTGAGCGACTGCACTGAACTGAACTGAGCGCAAAGTATTTCTGGCAATGAAACGAGATCGCCATCTAGTGGCCAGTGGGGTAACTGAGGGCTTACTCAATAGCATGCATATATATAAACAGCTGCTGGAGGAAAAATGGTCCTTGTATCACTGTTTACAAGCAATTTTCAAAATAACATGGCTACAACAAAATGAAGTCAGAATATGGGGAGAGAGAAACTAAAATGAACACATACTTCATATGAGGATCTTCGTATCTAGTAAAAAAAAAAATCTCATAAAAAGAACTACTTTCTCTCTATAGAGGCTTTTATCATTTGTTTAAAAAATGATACTAGAGATAAAAGAGCCTAATACGAACATACAAATCACTTTTTGTTTCAGTTACCTACTTTAAAGCTGTGGCTTCAAATTTACTATTTTATAATTTTTAACAACTATTTTATAGATTCAGCTTTTGGAATTAAGTTCTTTGAAGGTAAAATCTGCACAAATTCTACTTAAAAAGTTACTAAATCTGTTACATATAGTTGACCAGCACAAGGTTGTTACTGAGCATTTGTTAGCCTCTCATTCACTTCTTGTGTTTTGTGAAACCTTTTGTTTCTTTCCGGGGGTGGGGGGAAGGCTCCTAAAAAGCAATTAAGAGGTCAAAACAACATCTCAAAGGCTAAGAGCGAACATAAAGTCCTATGTTTTGAGGAGAAAATAAAAAATCTTAGATCATTTGAAAAGTGGCATGTCGCCTGCCAGAGTGAACTGGTAAGGTTGATAAGAATACATAGAACATTCACAGAATAAAGCAGAAAGATTTTGGTTTTGGTGGAGGGTCCTGGAAAGAATCTCCAAGGGCTAACTATAGTTCAGTGTGGCTCCCGAAATAGCCTATTACATTAGGCTTGTGTTTTTGTATACTACATGCTAGCAACATAAGCGAGCCATTTCTTGAATACAATGCCTTACACAAAATTATTAGCACAGCTCTCACACTTAAAAAACAACTTGCTGGATACACTATAAAATGGTCTACAAAACGTCTTCAATATTACGAAAGACAAAGAAAAGTTGGTAAAGTTTCCAGATTAACGGAGAACAAAGATATGACAATTAAACGAAATAAAAGGTTCTATATTGGATGCTCTTCCTTACCCCAAATTCCCAAAGGATCAAAAATAATATCCTACAGACCAATGACAAAATTGGAAAATGGACTTTAGACTAATTTTATAAAATAAAAATTTTACTAACTTCCAAGAAGTTATTTGTTCAGATTTTAAAATGTCACATTAAAAATTAGTATTTTAATCAAAATCAGTAATTTACATAAGCAGTAAAGCTATATTTTCCTGAAATAAACAATTTGCATTTAGAATATTATAAATGGGCATACTTAAATAATATACCTTGCTTGTCAAAACTACAGATCAGACTGTTCAAACTACCGAAAAACTGCACTCATATCACAGGCTAGCAAATAATGCTCAAAATCTCCAAGCCAGGCTTCAACAGTACAGGAACCGAGAACTTCCAGATGTTCAAGCTGGATTTAGAAAAGGCAGAGGAACCAGAGATCAAATTGCCAACATCCGCTGGATCATCAAAAAAGCAAGAGAGTTCGAGAAAAACATCTACTTCTGCTTTATTCACTACGCCAAAGACTTTGATTGTGTGGATCACAACAAACTGTGAAAAATTTTTATAGAGATGAGAATACTAGACCATTTGACCTGCCTCCTGAGAAATCTGTATGCAGCTCAAGAAGCAACAGTTAGAAATGGATATGGAACAATAGACTGGTTCCAAATTGGGAAAGGAGTACGTCAAGGCTGCATACTGTCACCCTGCTTACTGAACTTATATGCAGAGTACATCATGAGAAATGCCAGGCTGGATGAAGCACAAGCTGGAATCAAGATTGCAGGATGAAATATCAATAACCTCAGATATGCAGATGACACCACCCTTATGGCAGAAAGCGAAGAAGAACTAAAGAGCCTTTTGATGAAAGTGAAAGAGCAGAGTGAAAAAGTTGGCTTAAAACTCAACAGTCAGAAAACTAAGATCATGGCATCCAGTCCAATCACTTCATGGCAAATAGATGGGGAAACAGTGACAGACTATTTTGGAGGGTTCCAAAATCACTGCAGATGGTGACTGCAGCCATGAAAATAAAAGATGCTTGGTTCCATGGAAGAAAACCTATGATCAACCTAGAGAGCATATTAAAAAGCAGAGATATTTCTTTGCCAACAATGGTCCATCTAGTCAAAGCTATTGTTTTACCAGTAGTCATGTATGGATGTGAGAGTTGGACTATAAAGAAAGCTGAGAGTCAAAGAATTGATGCTTTTGAACTATGGAGTTGGAGAGCCCCTTGGACTGCAAGGAGAACTAACCAGTCTATCCTAAAGGAAATCAGTCCTGAATGTTCATTTGAAGGATTGATGCTGAAGTTGAAACTCCAATCCTTTGGCCACCTGATGCAAAGAACTGACTCACTGGAAAAGACCTCGATGCTGGGAAAGGCTGAAGGTGGGAGGAGAAAGGGACGACAGAGGATGAGATAGTTGGATGGCCATCACTGACTCGATGGACATGAGTTTGAGTAAACTCTGGGAGTTGGTGATGGACAGGGAAGCCTGGTGTGCTGCAGTCCATGGGGTTGCAAAGAGTCGGACGGGACTGAGTGATGGAACTGAATTGATGGATCAGAATATATCCCAAACTCCAAAAAATTTTCTTTGATTACTAAAAACATAATTTAAGAGGTGTTCTGACAATTATCTGATGACATACTTAACTTAGTTCATTATTTTATATTTATTTATCTTAGAATCTAATTTCAAAATTATTTTTGCAACCACATTCAAGTATATCTATCAGTTAAAATTATACCACTGGACACAGTACCAGATTCAAGCATATATCTAAACTTTGGACAAAGAAATTTCTTTACTCTGGAATAATAATCACAAAGGAAAGGCAAATACTAAATTTCTAAATAGTTCCAAGACAAGAGTATTAAATTTGCTATAATTCCATATATTTACCAGAATCACAGCTTATTTATTAAAATACACACTTACCAGAAAGTGAACCTACTTGAATATATTATTTTAAACAATAAGAGTAATACCAGATTTCCCTTTTGACTCTAAACCATAAAGATAAAAGCCCAGTGTTACACAAAGACTGAATTTCAGAACAAGTTCTGAATGACTTGATATTGAACTTGAATTTCAGAACAAGACAAAATTAAAAACTTTTGAGAGGTCATACAGTTTGAAAGTGAAAGTATTAATATTTTAACAATGTTGAAGCAGATAAAGAGAAACCTTATCTTACTCTGTTCAGTTTTCCTAAATGATTTACTATTAAATTTTGGCACCGATTTAAAGTACTTAAGTGTTTATAGCTCCAAATGTTTTACTTTATCAAAAAATATACTGTACATTTGATATCTATTTTTTCAAAAGAGACAAATAAATGTATCAAACATCTCAATCTTAAAAAACCAATTTAATACAACACCAATATTTTTATAAGAAGCTTGAGGTAGGCTGGGAAATGGTGTGTGTTTTTTGTTTGTTTTTTAATTTTTGCTGCACCAGGAGGTTTGTGGGATCTTAGTTCCCCTCCCAGGGATTGAACCCACACTCCTTGCATTGGGATGTGCAGGGTTTAACCACTGGACTGCCAGGGAAGTCCCAAAAAAATTGTGTTTGGAAGCACAATAATTTTTTGAAGGTGAAGAATAGCAGCAGTAATCCCTTCTCAAATACATTTTCCATCCATCTAATTGCATTTAAACTGCTACCAACCATCAAAACAGACTACTTCAAGATTCATTCCCATTGCTTTCCTTACCTATTCTTCTTTAATAATCTAACTGAATGTGTCTATTTTCATGAGTAAGAATATGAATAAAAGCAAATACAAGAAGAAGAGCAGATAGTTTAAAAAAGTGAGTAAACAAACATCTAGGTTAAAATGAGGAGATGCCAACTGCTTATTTTTCTTGGCAATACCTGTATGTCACTGAGACTCTAAATAAAACATAAACTTTTTATTCTACTTAAGAAAAGGATACATTTCTTGGAAGATAATTCCACAACCAAGGAAATAAAAAAGCAATTTCAGTTGATAATCAGTTGAATACTGGCAAAATATCTACCTAAAGTACTTTCATAGTTGAATTTGTAAAAACTAATATTCATTGTCAAGTATCTACAGACTTGTATAGTTTATCTGCCTTTCTTCAAAAAACTACTCTGCAATTCTAATGTCTAAGAAAAATGTTAAAAACACACAGAAATTCAATTAACCAGGTTTGGATCACAGTATTGTCACAAAGCTGCTAGACTTTACCCTATCATTTTCAGTTATAGGTTATTAAAAGAAAAAAATGATATTTTATCATTATAACTTTAATGATAAAATAAGCAAACAAGAGTACTCATCCACTAAGATACTGTAAAGCACTAGGTACAATGTGACTTACCTGAGTCATTTCGTAGATAAGATGACATGGCAGGGATGAGGCAGGACTGACTGAGCAGCTCTAGAAGCACAGAGGGGAGGGCATTACTGTTCTGCCCTCTACTCTCGTGAGATGACTGAGCTTCTCCATTTACAGCACCACTTGCAGGATTTATGTAACTTGCAAGAACCTAAAAATAAAAATCCATGGATTTAAAACTGAGTCTTAGCTTCACAAATTTAAAATCCCATATTTTATGTTAGATGTTCAGTCTGAATATGAAGAGTATATATTTTCAACTCAATCAATGCTTCATATTACAGGTTTTAAAAATGAGAGTTTTTTCGTTTACATTTTCAAAAGAGGATATGTTTCTCATGATGATGTGCAGTGCTATGACCAGACATATAGAAGCAATCCACCTAAGAACATGAACTTAAAAGCTTAGTTGCAACTTTGAGATTATTTATTTTACTGAGTAGGTTTAATTTATAGTTAAGGGTGATGAAATCTTAGAAGTCTATATGAGAATAAGCTTATCCTAGAACTGCAAAAATAGTGCTCAAAGACTTAACTAATGCTCGGAAAAATAAAAAACAAAACCCTAATTTTAGTCAATTAGGTGGTGCAGGAACAAAAGCTAATCTTTAAGAGCCTACTCTTCTCATTCTGCATTAAAAACTTTATAAACTAGTTCACCTTGCCCAATTCTAGAAAATGCAATACAATGTGAGAAACAAATATGTAAATAGATTTTTTTTTAAAAAAGAGAGAGTCCAGATATAGTGGTTTAGATGAGAAGTTGACAAGAAGAATGTCAATATGGTACATTCCTGTTATTGGACAACTTCACCTTTGTCACTTTCCTCTCAGTGAAGAGGCTAAGAGGGAAGAATTCAGAGTTGCAAGCACTGAAGAGCAATCTTTATCTAGTATCTTAAATGTACTGAGGGCAGGGAGAAAGTTTTTTCATTTAAAAATGAACTTTATAAAAAGTAGCTGAGGATAAGGCCAATAAAACTTAAAAATCAAAAAAATAAAATAAAACTTAAAAATCAACACAGACACACAAAAAAAGACAAACTATTATCACTGACAATATCAATTGTACAAATATACCTGCAGGAGACAGGTAACATGTTCCTCTTCCAGCCTCTGTTTGGTTAAGGCTTGCTCCACATCCCATCCAGAAGCTGTAGAGCCTGTTCCAAAGCCAGTCCCTTTGGCCCAATAGAGCTGCTGTTCCTCTGTTGATGTAGGGTTATGAGAGCTTGATACCTGTGGCTTGTAACAAAAAGAAAAGAATTATTACTATTTCCTTTTATCTATCCTCAAATTACCAGTAGAAATTTAAATAGTTTAGCTACTATAGAAAATAGTTTGGCAATGCCTTAAAAAACTAAGCAAAGAATTACAACAAGACCCAGCAATTCCACTCCTAGGTATATATCCAAAGGGGGAAAAAACAAACAAACTGATACTCAAACATATTCCACTAATGTTCATAGCCAGACCATTGACAACAGTCAAAAAGTCAGCCCAAAAGCCCATCAATGGTTATATGGATAAATAAACAAACTGTGGCATATAGATACAATGGACTATTACTCAGCCATAACAAATAACTAAGCACTGATTCATGCTACCTGGATGAGTCTCAAAAACAATATGCTAATTCAAAGCAGACAAGACAATGTTACAAAGGTAACATATTGTATGATTTCATTTTTATGAAATATCCAGAGTACATAGAGTGGAATGCAAAGTGGTAGTTATCAAGGTTAAGGGAAGGGAAAAATGGGGAGCAAACGCTTCTATTTAAGAATAAATACAAGAAATCTTTATCAGTATTTAAAATAATCTATCAGGAATAGATTGAGTAAAGCATCTAATGGCCTAAAGAGTCAATGACTCAAAATTAAACAGAGAAAGCAGAGAGAGGAGTGGAGAGATATGAGCCAGATCTTCTCGGACGACTCTGTAATGGTATCATGTGTTTTCAATCACAGCAAGAAAGTATGCTTTTATTTCTAGAAGGAGTACTTTCCAATTTCTTTTTTGTTCAGAATATGATGTGCAGAAAAATTTCTTTTGGAGATAGAGGACATATTAAAAAAGTGAATGTTGTAGAGAAAGAAAAAAAAAAGACTGAGAACCACTGGTTTATTAATATAACCTCAGACTCAGTAAAGGTCAATTCTTATTATGATTACTGTTGACTATAAAATTAATTCTGCAATAAGAATCCTCCTTTAAAGAATTTAAATTAAAATATTTGCATTTAAGAATTAATTTCAAGGGTACTCTGCATGTATTTTAATAGGAACACTTCAAGAAAGAATATTATGTACAAACAATACTTTCATAAATTGATCTGGAGAGTTGGATGAATCTATGACTAAATAATTCCATCTTTCACATTTTATAAAATAAACTGTTAAACAAATCATGAAAATTTGATTACAATTTGATTTACCACTAGAATAATTAGGGTTATTGATAAAAACAGCTATTCATTTTTTATAAAAACATTTCTAAATGTAAAGTATAACATATTTACAGAAAGAACACAAAACAAGTATGTAAAACTTAATGAACTGAAAACAACTTAACCATGCAGGTCAAGAATTAAACCACTGCATGCAAGAAATTGCCCTTGCTCCCTCACACTCTCATTCCTCTACAAAACTAATTATAATCCTGATTTTTATACTCATGACTTCCTTTCTTTTCTTTATAACTTTACCACCTAAACATGAAACTCTACTCGCGATAACTTATTTTTATTTTTAACATTATGTAAGTGGAATCATGATGTATATATTCCTTTATATCTAGCTTGTTAGCTGTGATTATAAAACTCACCAGTTCCATTATATGTAGTTGTCTATAGCTGTTTACTTTCATTACCTTCTAGCATTCTATTACATAATAGACTACAGCTTATTTGCCCACTCTACTGTTTTTCACATTACTTATGATGGGACAATTTTGAAATCTTACACATTGTGACTGATGTGTACTCAATGTATTAAAGGTTTTCACTTGTACTTCTCTGGGAACTAAAGCAATAGATGACCCTTTCACATTTATTAAATATTTAGATAGCATCTTCTGATGAAGTACCCACTCAAGCTTTTCATCTGGTATTTTTCTATCTCATTGTCGGCTTTTTCCTTTGGGAAATTTTTTTAATAATTACATTTAATTATTTTTAATTGAAGGATAACTGCTTTACAATATTGTGTTGGTTTCTGCCAAACATCAACACAAATCAGCCATAGGTGTACATATGTCCCCTCCCTCTTAAACCTCTCTCCCATCTCCCTTCCCATCCCACTCTTCTAGGTTGTTACAGAAACTTGGTTTGAGTTCCTTTGGGAAATTTTGGAAGCTCTTTAAATATTCTGGATATAAGTCCTTTATCAGATACATACAAATATAGCCTCCCATTCTGTGACTTGCGCTTTTACTCTCTTAAACAGTGGAGTTGATCGATCATAAAGGTATCTCTTACTTTTTTTGGTAAAATGGTATTGTTATATGTTATACACACTATATACATTTAGATTCAAAATCCAGTTAGAATTAATGTTTGCATTTAGAGCACAATAGGGTCTAAAGATTCATTTTTGTTCCATATGAATATCTAACTGATCCTATCACCATTTTGTTCCATAGTCACCTTTGTCATAGTATCAGAAAACTCTATATATGTAGATGTCTCTATTGTCTGCGGGGCTTCAATCTAACCTTCTGTAAATACCATAGCTTAAAATAAGTTTCAAAATATGAGACTACTAGATATACTGTTCTTATATGAGAATGTTCTGGATATCCTTGACCCCTTGAGCTTCTGAATGAATTTTACAATCAGCTTGTCAATTTCCACCTTAATAAACCTGGAGTTCCATCAAACTTAAGAATCAATTTGGTGGGACTTCCCTGGTCCAGTGGTTAAGACTCCACACTCCCAATGCAGGAGCGATGGGTCCTATCTCTAGTCAGGGAACTAAGATCCCACATGCTTCAAGCTGAGCAAAAAAAAAGAAAAAGAATCAATTTGGGAAGAAATACTAATGAAATGGTGTATTTTCTACTTCATGAGAGGTAAACATGGACAGAGACCTCAGTTTATTAAAGTCTAATTAATAAATGTTTACAAAGTTTTATATATTTTATGATGAGAGGTCTTACATATATTTTTCATGTTTATTTCTCAATATTTCCTATTTTTGATGCTATTCTAAAGGACATCTTTAAAAAGCTCATTTTATGTTTGTTGCTGGTATACAGAAATGACTTATTTTTATATACTGAAACTGGAAATTATATCCTCATTAAACTCACCTAGGCCATTATTCATTTGTAAAATTTCTATAATACAATCAAATCATCTCAAAGCAATCAGGGTTATTTCTTTCTTTCTTATTTTTCTTCTCTTACTATACTGACTAGAACCTTACTGTATTGACTAGAACCTTCAAAAAGGAAAAGGGATCACAGTATAAATTCAGTGTAACCTGGTAAATGAAAAAGCTTATTAGGCTATAACATCTTTTTTGTTGAAGTAGATGGATTAACTTAAGGCTTTCTGAAAGAACCTAAGAAAGAAGAGAACAATTCATTTTATCCTCTTTTAAATAACCTTTTTGTTTGTTTGTTTTAGGGGCAAAAAAAAAATCAAAACAAAACAAACTGTGCCCCTCTACCCCAGCCTCTGAAGTACTAACTACTTCAGAAAAAACTATGCCTGTACTCCATGAATCTAGCAATTTTTCCTGATCTAAAGAATTAAAACTGAACCTACCTCTGTTTGATTGAGGCTAGAGTTTGGAACTCGTGGGGCATGGTGGCTCAGAGCAGAGAGACAGACAAGAATGAGGTGGAGTGCCCCAATTTCCAAAGCCATCCTCCGAAGAAGCACACCATCATCGGTTGTCAAAGGCGTAGTGCTAAACAAGCTCCGAAGGACATGGAAAGGCAAGGTTGGGAGCACATTGGCTGATGGAGATTGCAAGATATGACCTAGATTAAAAGAAGAGAACACAAAATTTAAAAATATTTAAAAACACAATAAGAAACAACACAGAAGCTCACAAATTTATAATGACAATATAAAATTTTATCATTATATTTATTAAAAAGAGACAAAATGATACCATAAATGAAATTAAATACTTAATATTTAATAATAAAGTGTCTAAAAAGACATCAAATATATAAACTCCGAAAGAAAGTTGAAATATATGATACTTGTTATAGACTATGTCAAAATTATTATAATCTAAAAATTTAAACTAAAAACTAACAACTAAAACAGCAACATAAAAACTTCCTTACAAGAGTATGAAAGTCTTGCCCTGGAAGTAGTTTCAACCATGAATGCAAAAGTTAAACAATTTTGTTTTGTTTGCAATAAAGTTTTCTACTATGTTCTAGCTACAGAGTATTAAATGTAAAACAAAACAAACAAAAAAACACTTCTACATGAATGGCAAATGAGGCAACCACGGCAAAAAGATATATCAAAATTATGTTTTTTAATAGACATTACTCTTTATTCACTAGACACAGTTTGAAATGCCCTAAAGACAATTTTTTTCCTTTTCAGTTTAGGATTATACCTACTGTCTCATAGTAAGAGTCCTAAATTACCATGATTCTTACACTCTAGCTACTTAAAAAAATCAGCTCAAGCCTTTAGAAATTTCTGATTAAAATAAGTATACATAATTTATATCTGAATAAACAACCAGGATGTATTTAGTTATATGGACACTGTAATTTAATAACAGTTATGAACATATTTAAAATTATGCCAACATTTATTAAGAATTCCATCAATATGAAAACACACAAAAAACTACAAACACAATACTCAGTAGCTTCCAAGTTAAAGGATTCATGAATAAATTCATAGTTTTATTGTATTATATGTACTTTGTTATACAGGGTTTAAGACTGCATACTTTCTAAGCAGCATGTGAAAGACATCACCTCTAATCAAAACCACATGATTTTAAAATAACATGAAAAAAAATTCTGATTCTCAAATGCAATGGTCATTCCCTGAAGAACTAGAGGTAAACCAAATGAAAATATACTTGCCAGGCTACTACCCTATAATTTTTCTTTGTTTTCTTCTATTAACAAAACTGTCAGCCCAATGGAAATAACCATCATAGCTTTCTGTTATTATTCTCTACTATCATTATATTATAAAATACATTATATTTTCTTCATTCTGTTCTCCTTCATCTAAATATTGTTACCAGATTCACAGAAAAATTCTTCAAAAAGATTCTCATCACATCACTATATCACTTATCATATTTTAATAAATCTTAATCATTATTCAGAATAAAATCTGAAGGCCTTAAGAAGCTTTTCCATGATCTGTTATCAATAACATCTTTTTAAATGAGTTCTCTGTGCTGCTTTATGCAAATTTCACCTTCCCTCTCATATAACATGAGCATAAACACTGCTCAAAGCAGTCCTTCTTTCTGAAATAGCCATTCTCAACCTACAACTGATGATTTCCTTCAAGGGCCCACTAAAAACTATAATGCTGTTTTATTCATAAGAAAATAATCTCATACTTGTAAGTCTCCATAATACTGTACTTCTCTCAAGGCTTTTATAACTTGTTAAGTCTATATGTGTATAGACATTCCTCATTGCTATTACTGTTGCACATTAGCTACTTGATGGCCGAATCTAAATATCTCTTTCATCTTTAAATGCTTCCAAAGATGACCAGCAGTTTTGTAAGCACATTTGAATTAATTTCACACAACCCACCTACATTAAATTTCATTAGTAACACTCAACACTTACTTCCTTCTCCATCATCTGTCACTCCCAAAACCAAGCGAAGAAGGCACTGGGCGTGTTTTCTCTCTTTTAGTAGCACTTCAGCATAACCAGGAAGCCGAAGAAATAACCCAAAAGCAGCCAAAGAATGGGCAGGTATGGGAGACATGGTCTGTACTGCTGACTTGATAGGTGGGGGTTCAGCCGCAATGGTTTCTGGTGCTTCGTAAACTAATTCCCCTGATTGTTCAATAGTCACCCATTCAAACTGATCACTATCTTTTGGTTTTTCCTGAGTGGTAGACGTTACAACCGGCGTACTCACCTAAAGTAAAAACAATTTTGTTTGGCTATTTGTATGTTTCAACATCAGGTTGAAAGTAAAGACTTGAATTCAAATGATCTCTTTAAAATGTAAGAATATAAAAATCAATAAAGAATGTATAGCTGAATCACTTTGGTGTACACCTGAAACTATAAAACATTGTTAATCAACTAAACTCAAATTTGAAATAAAAATGTTTTAAATCAATAAAAGGACAAGTTTTTTAAAATGAGTTACATGATACCATAAGTATGGTGGTATGTGCCAAGTACTTCTACTCTAAAAGTTACTATTTTCTCCTTTGTAATTAGTTAAGTATCTGTAGACAGAGTCTTTGAAGACTATGTAAATACCTTGTTTCCCACTCAACTTTGATCATTAGAGTTAGCATGTTTATAATGTTTGCAAGAAATAATAATTATTATGGTAGCTGCCAAATGGTGTTTTCTCATTCTTTCATTAATTCTACATTTATTGGTTGGCAGTGAACTGTACAGAAAAACATTTCCTTCTTCTTCATCTATTTATTCATTCATTTATTAATTTAATTATTAATTAATTCTAAAGTTACTCTGCGATTCATGGGGTAGCAAAGAGTCGGACATGACTGAGCCACTGAACTGAACTGAACTGAAAATTACTCTGCAAGTAATAACCTGTTACTATCATTTTATCTCATGACCAAGTAGAATCAGGCTTGGAAGTGGAACCCCTTTAAAGGAGACTTGTGTATCTAGGCTCATCTTGTACATTCTCTGCCTGAATCCTAGAATTTTTCCAAGGGGCACTGATTTCTTTTAGTGGAAATGATACTTTACAAAGCAGATATGGGACACAGGTATGTACACACTGCCTAAGGCAGTCTGACTCCATGTTCTATAAGCAAACAAATCTACGAAAAACATGTATAGACACATATATATAAGCAACTGAGCATGCATGCATATATATGACTACATATATAGATAAGCTTTCTAGCCTGTACTCTTCCATGTGTCATGGTCGTGAAAAACAAAGATAACGTAACTGTTACAGGTTAAAGGAGACTAAGTTCAGTTCAGTTCAGTCGCTCAGTCATGTCCGACTCTGCAACCCCATGAATCGCAGCACGCCAGGCCACTCTGTCCATCACAAACTCCCGGAGTTTATCCAAACTCATGTCCATTGAGTCAGTGATGCCATCTAGCCATCTCATCCTCTGTCATCCCCTTCTCCTCCTGCCCTCAATCCCTCCCAGCATCAGGGTCTTTTCCAATGAGTCAACTCTTTGCATGAGGTGGCCAAAGTATTGGAGTTTCAGCTTCAGCATCAGTCTTTCCAATGAATACCCAGGACTGATCTCCTTTAAGGTGTAGTGGTTGGATCTTCTTGCAGTCCAACTAAGTTCAGTTTAGTTCAGTTCAGTCGCTCAGTTGTGTCCGACTCTTTGTGACCCCATGAATTGCAGCACGCCAGGCCTCCCTGTCCATCACCAACTCCCGGAGTTTACTCAAACTCATGTCCATTGAGTCGGTGAGCCATCCAGCCATCTCATCCTCTGTCGTCCCCTCCTCCTCCTGCCCCCAACCCCTCCAAGCATTAGGGTCTTTTCCAATGAGTCAACTCTTCGCATGAGGCGGCCAAAGTACTGGAGTTTCAGCTTCAGCATCAGTCCTTCCAATGAACACCCAGGACTGATCTCTTTTAGGATGGACTGGTTGGATCTCCTTGCAGTCCAAAGGACTCTCAAGAGTCTTCTCCAACAGTCCAACTAAAGAGATACCTAAATGCAATATATCATATGACCCTGAATTGAATCTATGACCACAAACTTCCTCAAACCATGCCAAAGAAAGTGATTTTTTTTCTTTTCCTTCTTCAGAACATTAGTGGGACGACTGGCAAAATGTGAGTAAGAGCTGTTCACCGACTTATTTTATCGTTAACCACAGGTAACATTTTCTTCTTTCTTTCCATGGCTGTCTGTTTTTTAATTATACATCACACATTATTGATGAGATGTTTAACTCTTAAGTTTATAATTAAGAGTTTAGTTTTATTTTAGAAAACAATCGCTTCTCAGCCTTTTGGCTAAGATCAAGTGTATTTTAGAAAACAGTCAAATTACTAGTGGGTCAGCTTTATATTAGAAAATGGTTTAGTTTTGTATTAGAAAACAGTTTTATTACTGGTGGGTCAATCTTAAACTTATGGAGGCTTTTATAAATTTATTAGAGTCTGCTGTAGTTTTACCATTATTTTTCAAGTGAGTGCCTGATTACCAGTATGTCATCTATACTTTTTAATGTGTGACTCATTTAAAATTTCAATAGAAAAGCTGAAGATTTTTACCTCTAACTTGGAAGGAACAGAATTACAAATTGTTTCTTTCATGCTGGACAGACACTGACATGTCTGGACAGTTCGTTCAGCCTTCCAGTTTTCTCTCAAGAACTCTAAGTATTCAGGAGCCAGCTACAGTTGTGCAAAACTTAATGTGCAGAATTCAGAGTACCCCATCTACTGGTCCCTTCTTCCTGAATCTCCCCCCTTTTAATCTCCAGCCAGAAGGGAAGAACCAAACTTCTCTAAAGCTTTTGCATGAGTTCTATCATCTGACCCCACAGAGACTGAGGAGTAGTCTCAGAAGATTAATCTCACCCAATGTGGTTTTATTCTTTTCATGTTTAAATCCTCTCCGACAGGTGCCTACTTTTGGTCACTCTCCAGAGCCTTTAAACAATTGCTTTTTCTTTTCTTTTAAAGATAGTTTGTCCAGACTTAATATATAAGGAGAGTTCATCATAAACCTACTATCCTATATTACCAATTTACCTTTTATGGAAAGAGTAGTAGTGGTTGAGGAAAATGTCCAAAATCCTCTTCATTGGGTATAAAACTCTAGGATGGCAGATTTTTTTTTTTCTTTTTACATTTCAAAGAAGTAATTCCCTGGCTCCCAAGGTGTCTGATGAAAGGTTAGTTGTTAGAATTATTGCTACTGTTTTGAAAGAAATGGGTTTACTGTTTTTTGGCTCGTTTTAAGCTTTTCTCTTGTTTTTAAGTAGTTTATCATAATGTTCTTAGGCATGAATATCCTATTTGGGGTTTAGAGAGCTTCTTGAATTTTGGATTGAGGTTTTTTAATCATACTTTTGGAAAATTTTCTTCCTTTCAGTATTGTTTCTGTCCTTGTTTCGATTCATTCTTTTTCTGTGACCATAAATACACATCAGAATTTTTTACTTCTAGCTACATGTCCATATAGCTGTTATGTTCTTTTCATTCCTTACACATTCTATGCTTCAGTCTGGATTATTTCTTTTGACATATCTTCTCTACTACTAATTTTATAATCTTTAAGTGTTT
This sequence comes from Muntiacus reevesi, assembly GCF_963930625.1. Taxonomy (NCBI): domain Eukaryota; kingdom Metazoa; phylum Chordata; class Mammalia; order Artiodactyla; family Cervidae; genus Muntiacus; species Muntiacus reevesi. Next base: position 86,839,122 of record NC_089251.1, read on the forward strand.
AATCTGTTGAAAAACCCATCTAACAGTTCTTAATACAAAATATTAGACATTTCCAACTCATTCTATAAGGCAGTATTACCCTGATGCCAAAACTAGCCAAAAACATCCTAAAAAGAGTACACACCAAAATCTGTATTCATTTCCTATATGCTTTGCTGAAACACATCACCACAAACTTACTGACTTAAAACAACACAAATTTATTATCCGAAATTTACAGGTCAGAAATCTAAGAGATATGAGCTGGAATCTCTAAGTATCAAGTGCTCTTTCTGGAGCCTCTTGGGGAGTGTTGGTTCCTTGTGTTTTCCAGCTACTAGAGACCATTCACATTCCTTGGCTTTCAGCTGCTTCATTTAAACCTCTGCTTTCATCATCACATCTCCCTATTTGACTATGCCAGTACTGTCAAACAACTTTCTTCATTCCTGGCTCAGGGTTAGATGACTGAGGGGATCCATGACTGATCTCTTCACACAGCCCTGTATGTGACTGACTATACTAGCATCTGGATTTTTCTGAGGTTCCAGCAAACACTGAAACCACATCCTTGCCTTTCTCTCCAGAGCATGCTTTTCTGATAGCAAATCTCTAATTTTAGCATCTTCCCTCAATTTATCTCTTTCCTTTCACATTTTACTATTAGTACCAAGAAGAAAACAGATAATTTCACACTTAGGTTGGAAATTCAGCTGAATATCCAAGTTCATCACTTACAAGTCCTGCCTTCCACATACAGGACACAAATACATTAAGATTTCTATCACTAAAAGACAGGGAATCTCCTTTTCTCCAGTTTCCAATAACATTTTCCTCATTTCCTACTAAACTATACCACTAGTACTTTTAACATCCATATTTCTACCAACAATCTGCTTAACCTCATTTAGGTATTCTCTATGATACATAGGTTCTCTCTATCATGATCTTCACTTTCTCCTGGGCTCTCACTGGACAAGGTTTTACCATCCATATTTCTACTAGTTGTCTGTTCAAGGCAATTTAGACCTCTTTATATCATGCTCCTCAAAATTCTTCCATACTCTTGACAAATATTCAATTCTAAAGTTGAATTCACTCTTCTAGGTGTTTATTATAGCAGCACTTGGTCTCCAATCACTATAATGAACCATACTGAATACAGAACTAGGAAAGTCATTTTAACTGAGCAACAATAACCTTGAGAATGTTGGAGTTTTTTCCATTTCAAACTTCTAGCTATATCATTACAATTTTTAGAAAGCAATAAAATTTTACTCATATTTTTCTGTGACAGTCACCTTATATCCTAGTTATATCATCTAAAAATAAAAATACCATAAGTTCTTTGAATAGAAGTTAAGTAATAAACATTTATCTTAATAGGTATTATTGTGGGTTGAACTGTATCCTCCCAAAGATATTCTCAAGTCTTAACCCCCAGCACCTGTGAATGTGAACTTATTTGAAAACAGGGTCTTTGCAGATGTAATCAATTAAGAGATGAGGTCATACTGGCTTAGGGTGGACCTCAAATCCAATGAACGGTGTTTTTATAAGGAGCGGGAGATACAGATACAGAAAAGGAAGACAATCATGTAAAAATGCAGGCAGAAACTGGAGTGATGTAGTTAGAGGGCAATGAATGCCCTTAACTGTCAGCAATAATCAGAAACTAGGAAGAGGTAAGGAAGGATTCTCCCCTAGAGCCTTCACCGTAAGATTGGCTCTGGTGACACCTTGATTCCAGACTTACAGTCTCCTGACCTGTAAGAAAATTAAATTTCTGTTTTAAGCCACCCAGTGTGTGGTACTTTGTTACAGCAGCCCTAGGAAACTAATACATACATAAACATATACACACACACAAAGTAGATAAAATTATAGAGAATAACTTCCCTACCTCAATCAACAAAAATAAAGAACTTCATATTTACAGCTCTCCATGTATCACACACTTCCTTCCTTTAATAAAAGGACATTTAAAGTACACAACTCAATGACAGTAACATTAACAGACAGGAGAAGAAGTTAATGTTTTAAAAACGACTTAAATAGAAATGGCACTTAAAAAGAAATAAAAGTGAAGCAAAAAGACATAGTGTATTTGGGTAGAAGAATATACTACTATTTCACTCCCCTATTTTCTAGTAGTATCTATAATTAATATCACATCTTAAGAAGTGTAGAAATAAAAATGCTACAGTGTGATGACCTTGGCAAATGTGCTCGGTTTACAACATTTCTTTATTAACAGACAACCAGTCCATCCTAAAGGAAATCAGTCCTGAATATTCACCGGAAGGACTGATGTTGAAGCTGAAACTCCAATACTTTGGCCACCTGATGCGAGGAGCTGGCTCATTTGAAAAGGCCCTGATGCTGGGACAGACTGAGGGCAGGAGGAGAAGGGGACAACAGAGGATGAGAAGGTTGGATGGCATCACCGACTCAATGGACATGAGCTTGGGTAGACTCCAGGAGTTGATGATGGACAGGGAGGCCTGGCGTGCTGCAGTCCACGGCATTGCAAAGAGTCAGACACAACTGAGCGACTGAACTGAATTCTTAGAAAGCTCCACATAGGCTGAACTTTGAAGGATTTATACAATACTCAAAGACTTTAAGGGAAAGGGTACTTCAAAGGTTAAGTTAACATAAACAAAAAAATGGTCTTTGCCATGGAATGATATAATTAATTGGGAATCTTATCTTACCTGTTGAATTACTTCTGGATATAACATGGGTAATCTTTCTGCAATAAGAGCCAGTCCACCCATTCCTGCAAAAACTTGTAATGGTGACTGAATGGGACAGGTTTCAAGTAAAGATTCATCCAATATCCCATCCATACATTCATCACTTGGAGTGAGAGCCTCATCATCGGGACAACTACCAAGTAAATCTCCATGATCTAGAAGATATAATCGCAAATAACAGCTAAAAGAGAGGATCTATTTTTATAATATTTTTTCATTTACAGAGCAGATGCTATTGTCATCTCTGTATTCAACAAAAGAGCATAACTATCCTGTTATTCACATTTAGTTATTTTAAGGCTAGATGCTACAAAAATATTTAAATAACTTCTGATACTGCTCCCTATAGCTGTTTCACTACATGGTCTAATCAGGATCAGCATCATATTGAGAGCTGTTGAAATGTAGACTCTCAGGTTGTACTCTGGACCTACTGAATAGGAATCTGCAATTTTATAATGTTCTGTAGGTGATTTGCAAGCACATTGAAGTCTGAAAAGTATTATTCTTTAGGGCAAACAAGTAAAACATCAGAGACTTCAGAAAATATTAATGTATGTGCATGTTATGCTCTAAAAGTATTCAATTAGGAAAAACTGAATACTGACAAAAAATTTTCATACTGAAAACTGAAAATTATACCATATTGGTTAAGTCTGAATCACTCACAGAGGAAAACCAAAAGCATATGTTCACATACAACTAGATCCTATGAACATTAAAAGAGACAAATTATCCTGCTGAAAATTTGGGCTAAGGAAATGTATTAAAATTTATTAAAGAGCACAAAGGGCAAACAACTAAATACTGAACTTTAATCAAGGGAAACACTGAAAATAAATAAGATACCATAGACACACTATGAAAATCATTGCTTAAATAGCATTTATAGTAGTGAAATACTAGAATCAGAATGCTTCAACAACTGTGAAACAGATAAATTGTTATAAACATATAAAAATAGGAAGTAAAAATGCACATTTATAAATATTTAATTGAATATATAAAAAGGTAAGAAACTGTATGATCCCACTTTTGTTTGAGAGAAAAAATGTTTATGAGCACAAAATATCACTCAATATAAATTATCAGTAAGTTGGAAATTCTAAATGAGGCCCACACTTTGATTATAAAATTATGAACAATTAACATGGCTCATTCAGAAATAACATTTTTTAAAAATTAGGAAGGCCCTGGCAGTCCAGTGGTTAGGACTACATGCTTTCACTGCTGAGGGCCCAAGTTCAATCCTTGGTCGGGGAACTAAGATTCAAAACTGAATGGTGTAGCCAAAGAGGGAAAAAAAATTAAAGCATATGGGCCCATAAAAATAAAATGATGCTACACAAAGAATTAACATTAATTTCCAACAGAAATAATGGCAATCTTCTATATTCACAAATAACTCAGTCATAAAGAAAAGAAATCTCAAGTTGATGTATTAAAATGTAAATTAAGTAATCAGCTACAGAAATCCCTGCCTGCTCAGATTACAGACTGTAACTTAAAAGAAGTATCGTACACATACCTTTTTCAGGGTGCAGTCTTTTAAAAGAATCTGTTTTTGACAGACTTGGGTCTGTGATAACTCTGGATCCCAATTTAACAGTCAGATCTATTGAACGGTAACCTTGAGGAAGCTTTCGGTCATATAGCAGAGTTAAAAGTTGAGCAAGCGTCATTTCAGCTGGCAACGGCTGGCCTAAAAATGACATAGCTGAGTTAAAACTGGAATCCAAAAGGGAGACATTTACTTGATTCAGTTTATTCAATCCCTTAAAGCTTTTACTAAATAACAGGTCAAGAGTTTGATTCTGACACCAATTTCAAAACAATATAAAAACAGGCAACAGAAAGTTTACAAAACTCAAATCTGTTTCTGACAAGTGTAAACAATAATGTCTATACAAAGTAGATGGACAGGGAGGCCTGGCATGCTGCAGTCCATGAGGTCACAAAGTCAGACACCACTGAGGGACTGAACTGAACTGATACAAAGTGTTAATTAGTTACTAACCAAATGCCACTAAGATCTGAGCAATGGTGAACAGGGACAAAAAAAAAAAAAATCCATAAATCTGGAGTTGGCAAATCTTTTCCAAAAAGGCTAGATAATAAATATTTTAAGCTACAGAGGTCATATGGTCTCTGCTGCAACTACTACCTCTACTGTAGCATGAAATAACAATGGACAATACATAAATGAATGGACATAGCTGTATTCCTATGTAAAGGTTTTTTTAAATTAATTATTTTAACTGAAGGATAATTTCTTTACAATACTGTGGGGGTTTTTGCCATACATCGACGTGAATCACCCATGGGTGCACATGTGTCCCCCCAACCTGAAGCGCCCCCCCCACCTCCCTCCCCACCCCACCCCTCTGGGTTGTCCCAGAGCACCAGCTTTGAGGGCCCTGCTTCATGCATCACACTTACACTGGTCATCTCTTTTACATATGTAACATACATGTTTCAATGCTATTCTTTCAAATCATCCCACCCTCCCCTTCTCCCACATAGTCTTAAAGTCTGTTTTTTATCCACATAGTCTTAAAGTCTGTTTTTTACATCTTTGTCTCTTTTGCTGCCTTGTATATAGAATGGGTACAGCTGTATTCCTACGAAAATGTTTTTATAAACAGAAACATCCAGTCTACCTGCCGTACTTTACTGACCTCTGCTACAAATCAACAAAGTCTAAAGCTAAAAAGTAAAATCAAAGTTAGTTGGCACTTTGATTATAATGACACAGCACACACATGCAGATAAAATGGCTATTACCTCAACAAAAGGAAAGTACACTGGTCAAAGAATATGATTCAGGAAGAGAGGAAGCTTAACTATCAGGACTACATCTAAGAATTCCACTGCTAGAACTAGTTCTTTCAAATTAACCTCACGTTATGTCCTATATAACTTGTTATGAATGAACTAAAACATTAATTTTACTCATCATTTTATACCACATTCATAACAAAATTTAAGAAGCTAGTGCAAAACTGCAACATTATAATGTTTAAAAAGGGTATTAAGAAATCTCCACACTGTTTTCCATAGTGGCTGTACTAGTTTGCATTCCCACCAACAGTGCAAGAGGGTTCCCTTTTCTCCACACCCTCTCCAGCATTTATTGCTTGTAGACTTTTGGATAGTAGCCATCCTGACTGGCGTGTAATGGTACCTCATTGTGGTTTTGATTTGCATTTCTCTGATGATGAGTGATGTTGAGCATCTTTTCATGTGTTTGTTAGCCATCTGTATGTCTTCTTTGGAGAAATGTCTGTTTAGTTCTTTGGCCCATTTTTTGATTGGGTCGTTTATTTTTCTGGAATTGAGCTTCAGGAGTTGCTTGTATATTTTTGAGATTAATCCTTTGTCTGTTTCCTCATTTGTTATTATTTTCTCCCAATCTGAGGGCTGTCTTTTCACCTTACTTATAGTTTCCTTTGTTGTGCAAAAGCTTTTAATTTTCATTAGGTCCCATTTGTTTATTTTTGCTTTTATTTCCAATATTCTGGGAGGTGGGTCATAGAAGATCTTGCTGTGATTTATGTCGGAGAGTGTTTTGCCTATGTTCTCCTCTAGGAGTTTTATAGTTTCTGGTCTTACATTTAGATCTTTAATCCATTTTGAGTTTATTTTTGTGTATGGTGTTAGAAAGTGTTCTAGTTTCATTCTTTTACAAGTGGTTGACCAGTTTTCCCAGCACCACTTGTTAAAGAGATTGTCTTTTTTCCATTGTATATCCTTGCCTCCTTTGTCAAAGATGAGGTGTCCATAGGTTCGTGGATTTATCTCTGGGCTTTCTATTCTATTCCATTGATCCATATTTCTGTCTTTGTGCCAGTACCATACTGTCTTGATGACTGTGGCTTTGTAGTAGAGTCTGAAGTCAGGCAGGTTGATTCCTCCAGTTCCATTCTTCTTTCTCAAGATTACTTTGGCTATTCGAGGTTTTTTGTATTTCCATACAAATTGTGAAATTATTTGTTCTAGTTCTGTGAAAAATACCGTTGGTAACTTGATAGGGATTGCATTGAATCTATAGATTGCTTTGGGTAGAATAGCCATTTTGATAATATTGATTCTTCCAATCCATGAGCACGGTATGTTTCTCCATCTGTTTGTGTCCTCTTTGATTTCTTTCATCAGTGTTTTATAGTTTTCTATGTATAGGTCTTTTGTTTCTTTAGGTAGATATACTCCTAAGTATTTTATTCTTTTTGTTGCAATGGTGAATGGTATTGTTTCCTTAATTCCTCTTTCTGTTTTTTCATTGTTAGTGTATAGGAATGCAAGGGATTTCTGTGTGTTAATTTTATATCCTGCAACTTTACTATATTCATTGATTAGCTCTAGTAATTTTCTGGAAGAGTCTTTAGGGTTTTCTATATAGAGGATCATGTCATCTGCCATATGACCCAGCAATACCACTTCTAGGCACACACACTGAGGAATCCAGATCTGAAAGAGACACGTGCACCCCAATGTTCATTGCAGCACTGTTTACAATAGCCAGGACATGGAAGCAACCCAGATGCCCATCAGCAGATGAATGGATAAGGAAGCTGTGGTACATATACACCATGGAATATTACTCAGCCGTTAAAAAGAATTCATTTGAATCAGTTCTAATGAGATGGATGAAACTGGAGCCCATTATACAGAGTGAAGTAAGCCAGAAAGATAAAGATCATTACAGTATACTAACACATATATACGGAATTTAGATAGATGGTGGCGATAACCCTATATGCAAAACAGAAAAAGAGACACAGAAGTACAGAACAGACTTTTGAACTCTGGGGGAGAACGTGAGGGTGGGATGTTTTGAAAGAACAGCATGTATATTATCTATGGTGAAACGGACCACCAGCCCAGGTGGGATACATGAGTCAGGTGCTCGGGCCTGGTGCACTGGGAGGACCCTGAGGAGTCGGGTGGGGAGGGAGGTGGGAGGGGGGATCGGGATGGGGAATACGTGTAACTATATGGCTGATTCATGTCAATGTATGACAAAACCCACTGAAATGTTGTAAAGTGATTGGCCTCCAACTAATAAAATAATATTTAAAAAAAAAAATAAATAAAAAAAAAATAAAAAGGGTATTAAATAGGTTACTTTCTTTTTATTCTTACTTCTCTTAGAGAGACCTGTATGGATAAAGTCTCACCAAATTATTTATCTCATCAACAGCAACTGATTAAATAATATTTTGATTATGACACATGTGATTTATTCATCTGTAAGATTACTAAAACTTCTGATATGCTTTATCACTGTGAACATTACCAGCTAAGAGTTTATGGAACAGATGAAACACAGGGACCGTGATTATTTTGCTGGCAGCGTCTGCTCCTGAGGAAGCACTTCCTATTTTATCAGGCATTGTCCTCCCCCTCCTGGATGGTGGGCGAGGTGGCGTAGATGACACAGCACGTTTAGACTGCGATTTCAGCCCTAAAACAAACAAAAAATTTATATAGCCAACACAGTAATGAAGTAAGAGTGTATTTCTTCAATATTACTAAAGCACCAGGAACACGAAAAGACAGAAAATATTTCTTTTCATGTAGTATCTAATCTCTTGATTCTATTTGTCATTTGATTCTATTTGTATTTGATTCTATTTGTCATTTATTATACTTCATGAATAACTGGACCTGATTTAGCAACTAAACCACCACAATGAATAACTGGATGCATGTGTAACTATTTTTCAAGAAAGTATACATTAGCTTTGCGCAGTGGCAGTATCGTAGCCAATGAGGTTTATCCGAGGCGCGATTATTGCTAATTGAAAAAAAAAAAAAAAAAAAAAAAAGAAAGTATACATTAATTCCTGTATTCTCTGAAATACATGTAGATGAGCATCCATTTACTGACAAGTAATTTTGTGCAAAAATATACAGAAAAGCTTGTGTTCTTAATTTCTCTCTGAGAAAGAACACATTAAACCAATATATAGGTCTTCTATATAAGAAGAAATGTAATCTAGGTTGAGCTCTATCTTCTGAACTAAGAATTTTGTTAAGAAAAACATCCTCCAAGATTATCCCTTATCTTGACCAATTTTTCCTCTTCCTATATCTAATATAGTAAAAACTCAGTTTTCAACTGATCTTCTTTCGAAGATTTTTATCTCCTAATTTTATGGAATGAGCACAATATCATAAGTGAAAACTAGTGAATAATTTTTCAATTTGTATTAAAATAAAAAAGTTACAGAAAAATTCCTTAAGACTTAGTGAACTTTTAAAGAGTATAAGTCTCTGTACATTGTCAAGTTGAGATGCAACATCTAAATTATTTACACATGTGCATTATCTGAAGAGATACGGTAAGCACAAAATAAGTTTAATAATTCCAATGCCAAAGAGTAACTGATTTCTGATATAATAATTGTGCATTTAATATTAAGACATCATTACACCAGCTTTTTACATTAATACTGTTTATTACATTAAGTTCCTATAAATATAAACTGTTACACTTAATAGAAACCAACAAAGTCAAGATTATATATGAAAAAATCATACCTGAAGCAACAACAACACTGTAATTATCCTGAAATCCATTTTCTGCCTTAACTTTTTCTTTTTCTTCATGGTTTTTCTTTTCCTTGTCATCTTTTTGTTCACTAATTAGTTTAGCAGTGATACTTGGTGTATCTATAAGAAATTTTTGTGTAAAATACATTGATTCTCAAAAATCATTAAGAAGGGAAATAATAAATATCTTAGGGGACTTTACACAAGATTATATTGTAGCTAACACAAAAGCAATGTAGATGGTTTGGAAAAAATGTTATGAAGCAAAGTGTGACACATTCAATTCTCATTGATTTTATCAATGAAAGGGATTCATCCTTCTCCATAGGCCAGGATACCTAAACTCCAATCTCTAGAAAATATTTTGAATTACAATAGTACTACCTCTACAGGCAGTTTTTAAAACTATTATCAAGAACTTCTGTTTTATTTTATGCACAGATCAATCTGCTTATCACCTATATCTATATATTTCAGTCCTCACAAGATATATATCAAGGAATATTATTTTCAAAATAAGGAAACAGTCTTAGCAAGGTTACTGATACAATCTGTTAAGGGCAATATGAAACTCAAGCTCATGATTAATCCTAATATGCATTACATTAGACTTCTCCTGCTACAAATGGGGGTATAACCAAACAAGTTTAAGGAACACAGGTTGCCGGTTTTATTATTTTTATTTGGCTAGGAATCTTAGATAAAATGACATATTTTACAAGTACTTTAAGAATGAATACCAAGGACTTTCACAGATAGTCATTACTCTGAATTAATATTTTCTTTCATGCTTTTGAATATGGCATGCTATTATAAATCATGAAATAAATGATGGCCATACAATGATCTTATTTAACCACTAAGAAACTCAAAAACTACAAGGGGAAAATGGGGGAGGGGGAAGAACAGAGCTTCAGTCAGCTGTAAAACAACTTCAAGAGGCCGAACAAATGTGTAATTAGGATCATTAAAAGAGCAGAGTTATGGGAAGACAAATATATTTGAGAAACTAATAGGCAAAACATTTCCAAATCTGATAAAATTCATAAACACACAGATTTAAGTCAAAAAACTCAAATCATAAGGAACATGAAGAAAACTACAAGGCATATTATTTGATGATAGTAATAGTCAAATTGCTTAAAAACAATGATAGAAATTAAAAAAAAAACAACGAACACAATCATTTGAAAGCAATATAGTTAAAAGCAATAGGAAGCAGGTAAAGGGACCGCTTAAATAATTTTGGATTCTTTGTTTTCAAGAATATTAGTAAAATACATATACACATGTTAATATATCATAAGATGTAATTAAAGAATACAAACACAGTTTAAAGACCAAAGTACTGCTAACCAGAGGTTAAAGCAGGCACTCAGAAGTTTCTGATATTTGCTAAGGGTAACTCAGTTGGACTTTTTAGTAGGATACTGTTCTTCCACAGCCATCAGTTTTATTTTTAATTTTTAGATCATAAAGGGAGCTAGTTTGCTCAATATTCTAAATGACAGAAAAAGACACTTTAGAAAATAGTATTCATTTATAGCAAAGATAAAGAAAAAAGTTAAACTTCCAGTTATTTTGTACTATGTCTATACATTTCGATTAAGTTAAATGTTGACATCTCAAAAACTGAATTTCAGTACTCTTCTTCACTTTCTTCCTTCCTTTAATTAATTAAAAATTGTTTCTTCATCATGTAAAACACACAATTTCAGAAAATTGAAATGCAGAAAAAGGTGTGTAAAATCAAATTTTCACAAAGTTTAGCTATAACAGGTAAGGTGGAGGTTTTCAAATAAGCAAAAAATGTTAGACATTTATAACATATTCTAACTCTTTACTGTGTAATATGTAAAATGTAGGAAAGCATTATAATATTATGCACACATTCATGCTAGATGCAGTGTCTAAAACCAATAAACAATCTTTTCTACTTTATTTTCTCAAAGTGATCATATTCACTCATGTGGTTTAACTTACCATTTGTGTAAGTATGTTTGGTATGCTTAGTTGCTCAGTCGTGTCTGACTCTTTGTGACCCCATGGACTGCAGCCTGTCAGGCTTCTCTGTCCATGGGGATTCTCCAGGTCAGAATACTGAAGAGGGTTGCCATAGCCTCCTCCAGGGGCTCTTCCCAAACCAGGGATCAAACACAGGTCTCTCGTATGCAGGCAGATTCTTTACCGTCTGAGCCACCAGGGAAGTCCAAGAATACTGGAGTGGGTAACATCTCCCTTCTCCAGGGGATCTTCCCAACTCAGGAATTGAACCAGGGTATCCTGCATTGCAGGTGAATTCTTTACCAGCTGAGCTACCAGGGAAGCCCAAATATGTATGGTAACAATTCCCCAATCTCTTCAACTCAGTCTTTTATTTCAAATTTGGATTAATATGTCCAACTAATAAATAGATAACGCCAGTTTTTTGGGAACTCCTAACTTGTTTCAGTTAACAGTGTTGCTCAAAGACTTAGAAACACACTGACTTATATTTAAATTGCAAACATTTAAATTTTCAGTTTGTTTTTTATTCTGACAATATATAAAATATCATAAATACTCTGAGAGGCAGAGTATGTGTCCTGCTCACTTTTACAACCCTAGAAGAAATTACTGTGCTTACACATAGCAGATACTCAATGAATTCATCACTGACTAGGATTTCAGAGAGGCAAAAAAAGAAATTCATCATAGTCAACTGGCATTCTACCCCCAAAATGCTTTTACTTCAGAAACTTATATTCTATTTAAAGGCATCAACTGAGAGCTCTTGAAATAGACAAGAAATCTACAGGAAAAGTTCTGTCTTCCTCACTGTTATAATCAATAAAGTCACCAGCCAATTCTACCTACTGACCATTCATTTATCTCCTAGATTTATTAAATGTTTATTACTTAGAATGCTGTCATTCAACCTAATATACTGTGCAAATTCATCTACTATAAAATAGCCTTATGGTTTATCTCGAGAAAATTCCATCAATAGCTTCCCACAGCTTGTTGCCATTTCCAGCTGCCAGTTCTGCCACTACTAAACATAATGCATATAACAACCGAAGAATTACACGTGCTGGAATGTATTATACATTTTGTACACTGCATCATGTTTTGAAATGTGAAACCATCTTGACCATTTCATGTCATTAAATAGTTTCTCAGTGAATATAATAAAATTATAAAAATGATAAAATTCCTATATACATATAACAAAGTTAAAGAAAAATAAATATTTAAATCTGACTTGCCTGACACTCTGTCCAGAACTTCTGATAATGTTGTTGAGACTGGCAAATGAAGTGTTCGGAATTTGTGGCCTGCTCCATACATTGGATGCTGGATGACGTGGCTAGTAGCATTAATTCTCCCCTTATACAGCTGGAAATCAAGAAATAAAGAAGAGATTTTTTGAAATATATTTCATTATATAACAATTTCAAAAGCATAAAAGAATAAAAATTCAATAATGCATACAAAAATATATGAGTTTATTTTCTGTATTTCTTCAAATGTGGCATGTCTGTCATGTGATTTGTTGATCAAATTTTGTATTAGCACTGTTGTAGCCAACAATCTGTCACTTTTCCTCCCAAATCAAATTATACTATTCATGGCAATTTACAACTAGGTATTCCAGACAGAGTTAGCGGAGATTTCTAAGTTCTATCATTAAGTATAAAAGCTATGATAATTTTATTCTGCTGTATTAGAAATTAGAACAGAGATAACTGTAAGCTCTGATATGAAAACATAAAATATCTTTACACACAGTTCATCATTAAGATTTAATTTAATTGTTATATACTCACTGGACAGGGAGACTGAAGAAACATTGTCACTTTCTCATCCTCCAGCATCAACTGCAAGAATAATCTACGTACAAACCCTGAAATATTGCCTGATGTTGGAAGGTTCCCTCTTTGAGGAGATGTCTGAAACAGTTCACAGAGAACCTGGCAAAGTGAGAGATTTAAAAAGTTAAAAGTGGTACTTCCAGCTTTTTACTTTAAAGAATAAAGAGGATTTAAAATGTGGATTAATAAGTATGTTTCAATTAATCAAATTAACAATTAAAGAATATATTATTCCATCTTAAATGAATAAGAAGTAGACATCAAGTTAAAAGTGAATCAGAAATTTCTGTGGATAAGAGAAGTTACTAGTACAGGGTTTCCATAAAATACCTGGCAAAACCAACTTAATTTTAACTTCAATCAATATCTGAATGTGGTTACTATACAATAAAAATTCTGAAAAAAACATATTAAAAATATAAAATAAAGCCTTAAGAAGAAACTAAGAGAGGATAACCAGGACAGAAGACAATGAAACAGAAAGTTTCACTCTACCCACAGGCAGAAACCAAATTTTCAAATACTCATATTTAAGGACTTCGTTAAAATTGGTAATTTAAGCATTTCTTTCAAATTAGGCACATTAAGTAGATAGTTTCCCAATAACATAGTTGAGGCAATAAAGTATCTCCCTCTTCTAAAAGTTAAGTCATTCAGTAATTTTTAAAAACAGTAATAGCTCATCCTTTTAGATATTAATAGTTTAACTGATAAGCACTGGTAGCTCAGACGGTAAAACGTCTGCCTATAATGCGGGAGACCCGGGTTTGATCCCTGGGTCGGGAAGATCCCCTGGAGAAGGAAATGGCAACCCAGTCCAGTATTCTTGCCTGGAAAGTCCCGTGGACTGAGGATCCTGGTAGGCTACAGTCCATGGGGTCGCAGAGAGTCAGACACGACTGAGCGACTTCACTTCACTTCACCATATTTCAAAGGGTTGGACACAACTGAGCAACTGAACTGAACTGGACCATGTCTCAAACAAGCTCTATGCCAGTATACATAGCATAACATGCTCATAAACATTATAATCCTCTCAAAAAAAAATCTTTTGAGAGGCAGGTATTACTATTTCCATTTTCTAGTTTAAAACCTGTTGAAGATCACAGCAGCTGGAAACAAGCAAAATCTGGCAAAAAGGAACTAGAATTATTTTAGAGATAATTCCAGCTTTCAAGATTTTTGGCCCCCAGACTCAATACAATAATCTTTTATACTTTGAATGTGATTTGTCAAGAGTCTCCTGTCTGAGACCTACTCTAATGATTGCTTCATTAGAAGCATGGAGAAGGCAATGGCAACCCACTCCAGTACTCTTACCTATAAAATCCCATGGATGGAGGAGCCTGGTAGGCTGCAGTCCATGGGGTCACTAAGAGTCAGACATAACTGAGGAACTTTACTTTCACTTCTCACTTTCATGCATTGGAGGAGGAAATGGCAACCCACTCCAGTGTTCTTGCCTGGATAATCCCAGGGACAGGGGAGCCTGGTGGGCTGCAGTCCATGGGGTCACTAAGAGTCAGACATAACTGAGCAAACTTCACTTTCACTTCTCACTTTCATGCATTGGAGGAGGAAATGGCAACCCACTCCAGTGTTCTTGCCTGGAGAATCCCAGGGATGGCAGAGCCTGGTGGGCTGCCGTCTATGGGGTTGCACACAGTCGGAGATGACTGAAGTGACTTTGCAGCAGCAGCAGCATTAGAAGCAAACCAACAGCTTTTAACAATCTAGTTACTACAAAATGTAATGTCTTGATGCAGCTGAGCCCTTCAATGGCCACCTTTAAGCGGTCAATCTTGTTCCAAGAGCTGAAGATCATATTGGGGGTAGATTTTTTTAAAAGAGGATTTCTTTAGCTAGAATCTTGAAGAATTTGTCTATCATTCATCAAAAAGAATAACTGACTTATGTTAATAAGTGAAGACAGGAGGGAAGAGATATCAGTACTTAATTTTAATTATGGTTTAAATTCAAATCATTAAATGCACCCAACCAGAAACTTCATCATCACCTGGCCCTAATACATGCCACTTTCTGAACTAATTTCAAGAGTGTTATGTGACAGCACATTAAAACAGTAAGACACCTGGAACATAAGTTAGTTTTTCCACTCTTACCTGGGCCATCAGCTTTTGATTATTAGGGTGACATGAAATGCACTGCAGGAAGAATGCAACAGTTGCATTCTCAATTGCTGTCCTCTGCTGGGTAGTCAATCCCGTTGTAGCAGCTGAGGAGAGAGAAGCTGACCTTGCACTGGTCTGCTGGGCACTTAGGTTGTGTCCTCCAGAGGTGGATCCAGAGTGACACAATAAAAACAGAAGTGCTGTCCACAGTGGATTGACTTCAGACCCACCAAGCCAGTCTTTCATGATATGGCTATTGCCAACTTCTGTCAAAAACCTAAGAACAGGAGCAACCAGGTCTGCTGTGATAGGCATCTTATTACATTGTTGTGGAACGTGGTGCCGCCTCAGTTTGTCCTGGGAAGTATCTACTGATTGAGCAATGCTTTCAGAGTAAGAAATGTGGTTAAAACAAAAACTAGCCAGACTCCTCACAAGAAGAGAAGGCAAACCTGAGTCCAATAATTGTTTGATAGCTTCTGGAGATTGAGAAGAGGAAGCAAGGGTTGCCAAATGTGATTCAGTTAGGGCAAGAGGCGCTTGTGCATTTTTAGAGTCGTCTGTTAAAGATGAACTGAGATCTTGCTTTTTGCTATCATCTGTCATGGACAGTCCATGGTGACACTGAACTGGGGGAGGGGTAATGCCCATCCAGCCCATGAGCAAAGAAAAATAACTTGGGTGTATGTGACACATCGAGCAAAGCAGACTGTCCACAGCTTTCTTCAAAACCATATTGCAGGGAAGAGACATGGACCAATTAAAAAGTAACCTAGGGAATGAAAGATATCATGTTAAAAAAAAATACACTTATTTTTAGAAAGACCTCACTGTTCATTATTTCTACTAGAAATCACTCTGATGAAAATTACACAGTCTAACATTCAGTATTACGACATTGTAATGTCTCAGCAAGACTGGTTCTGATAAACACCATTAAGTACTTCAGTAGGCTCAAGTAAGACTTGCAAGATGAACACAGAAAACTAAGAGATCTATATCAAAATGGTTCTACCATTCTCTGTGTGACCTAAAAAAAGAAATGACATACAGAGAATAATGAAAAAAGTATAGCAAAGAAATGTTTAGATTGAATTTGACATGATTAATGGCTTTAATTCATGTCTGCAAAATGAAAACTATTAGTGAGCTTCACTAATAAGTCATGGATTATGCCAAATAAAAGAAGCAAATATGAAAATGACAAACTAGAGAACAAAAGGCCAACCTTTTATGAGTCATGGAACTCTTCAGAAATAAATATTATATTTTGCCATAGACTTAAAGTTATGAGGCAGTCAGCTCAATAAAGCCTTAACTGTGTATGGTGAAGAAATGTGGTTTAAGTGGAAACTACTAGTCAAAAGAACAATCATGGCTGTCTAGAAAGAATGAGAAACAAACAACTTTAAGAACTGTCTAGTGTAGTCTTTTAAAATTTCTAGTTACACTTTCCCTCCAAAGTTGTATATTAAAGATAAAAGAATCTGGTGAGTAAACTTACAAAAGAGAATAAACAATGTGAACTGCAGAATACACTGAACATTCCAAATTTAGGTGGGAAAAGCAGTAGTGACACTAATACAGCTTCTTAAAACATGAAGATTAAATTTGAGTAGCATCTCATTTCAAAATGATATCATTTATACTTATCTAGCACTTTCATTATTTTTATACAACTAAGCATATAAAAATGCTGTTTTATCAAGTAAAAACCTAAAGTGATCTAATACTGGGGAGAAAAATAATTTCGTAAATCATACTTACTCAAAGAGCTCCCGGTCTAGCAGTGCTGGTAGATCATATTCTACCAGCAGTTCATAACTGTGCCACAAAACTGCGGCTACACAGTGCAAATGAGACGGAGAGGGCATCAGAAGACCATACTCTACTGATGAAGAGTTAGGACACATGTAACTCATCCTGCCACTTCTCTTCATAGCAGCCACTCTTGCAGAATCACTGACCCATTTTAACAAGGCCTGAATTCTTAAGAAAAGATGAATTCAAATAATCAATTATACTACGATGACATTTAATATAGATAAATACTGCCACTGCATGTAAGCAATGTATATATGAGAATAATATATGATTATTCTCAGTAATTTTAATTTAAAATAGGAGGGAAAAGGAATTATGCAATCAATAATGTCAAAGTAATTCTAATTTTCCAATAATACCTATTTAAGTGATGAAAATATCTGCAATAACTCATCTAATCAGCATATAAATACTGATTCTTACCTCATTTATGGCAGAACATATAAATCTCTAGAATTACAAGATAGACAGTTTAAAAAAAACTAATTTTGTAGTCTAAATTTTTATTCTTTTTATAATAAATCCACATATCATAGAACAGTGATTGGGGGGGTCAGCTCTTCATTGTGCAGAATCTCATGCAATATGCCATGTTTCACATCTCTGGTCCCCAAGCATTAAATAATAGTAGCAAACACCCACCCTCCTGCACTCTGACAAGGGAACAGCCTCAACACACATACGTTTCCAAGTGCCACCCTACTAAACTCCATTGCCTAGAGCTGGGGACCACAAAATGAAAGCAAAAGACTTTTTAAAGCAATATGCTTTGAACTTAGTATTTTTAAGGGGTGAGGGATAGATTTATTTTCAAGTTCTTAAAACACTGTTTATCTTTGTTTTGTTTACTTTTAAATGTCTAGAGCACAAGATTCTTTGCTTAAGGTTAAAAGAAATGGGAGTTGGAAGGTATATAATACCACTTAATCTCTCTCTCTACCCTGAAGGACTGAAGGATCAAATGCTTTAAATTTCATATGACAAGAAATAAGGAAAACTCATAGGAAAAGAAGGGAGATGAGACAATTAGGGAAAAGTAACATTTCCTAGAAAAACAGCAGCCAAAATCTTGTCATTAACATCAATTCTAAAATATTCTGAAATAGCTATATTTGCAATATGCTAAGAAAGTAATTTCAAGCGCAATTTCTTCTTATGATAAAAAAATTAAAAATAAAATAACCACAAGACTGCAGGAAACCTATTTTAGAAAAATATTCAGCACATATTTTTAACCCTATTAATCATTATGATTCAAATTTGACATAAATTACTATTCACTTTGTCAAAAAATACTCCAATATATTTTAAAATACAATATAGTTATCATACAGTTTATATAAAGCAAAAGTTTAATGGAAAGGAAGTCAGCCTATTCAATATTTTGAAGTTATCTGACAAACTAATTTTACTTTGTTAAATATATTCTTCAAATATTTTTAACCCAGAGTACATGAACGCAATGAGTCTAAAATTAATGAAAGCTATTACATTGTCAGGGATTAAGTAACAATTTTTCTGAGATGACTTCACTGCCAGGCACTCTAATTCATACCCTTCAGTCTGACCTACATAAATCTCCCCTTATTAGGGACACAGTTCTGTCTCCCCACTCCCAAGGGCCCAAGTTGGACTGAATAAAGTTGATCTCTCTAGTATTAGCACAATGCCAGACATATACCAACTACTCGGTGAACAGCTGTAAAATGAGTAAGAACCCACCAAAAAATTAATAATCTGTTAATAATTCATGAAGTAAGATGTTTAACAACATACCAAATGCTTTAACTTTAAATACAAATTAATAAAAGTAAAGAATCTTAATTGAATATAAAATATTCAACACACTTAAAAGGATATTAACTCAGGAAACAGTCTCTAGCATAAAGATAATTCATATTACTTATACACAACAAAAACACATTTCAAAGATACTTGGAGTCCTTATGAATTTGGAGGTAGAAGACATTGAGGAAGAACTACATTAGTAAAAATTACCTATACTGCAAGATCAGTAAACATTTAGGTGAAACAATCAGTATTATTTACTTGGTTTGACAGTGTTTCACTTTGTGGTAGAAAGCAGGAGAAAGAAGGGAAAGAATCTAATGAAAAGATGTCAATGGATAATATAAATGATCAGTGAAAACATTACTATTATCAAAATAGTCCAGGTATCTAATATAGACACAATAGTCCGTTATTTCTGTAAGTTTAGTAATACCTAAGCTTAACTTTTACAAAAAGATCTTTAAAAAAAGCATTATTAGTAACATCCACTGCGTGAGATTATGTGTATATATGTTCTCATGTGAAAAATGAGATCACCACATACCTGTCTTTTGTTCCAGGATCCTGAGTTGTTCCAAGCTGGTAAAGAATATCTATCGTAGAGTCAGAAGACAGTCCATTCAGTCTTCCAAAAAGTAAAGGGCTATTCAAATCTTGCAAAAAGAGAATCAAAAGGAAAAATTTGCTAAATAAGCAAATGAGATTAAAAGATTCTCTCAGTTTAATCTTAAATTATTCATTAAACATAACTTGTATAAAATTCAAAAACAACAAAAAAATCAAACTCCAAAAATAATGAAGCCATATGGAATTTAATTTTGGAAACGGAATTAATCACAAACATCGTAGTTATTATTTCTCTGCAGATAAATAAAAATTCAAATACCAAAATTAATTGTCACCTGTAGGATCACTGCCTGATGCTGCACAGTTTCTCAGAAGAATGTCTATAAGCTTTAGGCCAATTCGAGTGGACTGAAGTCCTATCTTTACGAGCACAACCTCAATGTTGGGTGAATGCATTCCACAGTACGGAGACATCAGCAGGGCTGCACAAGTCTGTAGCAAATTAGCAGTAGGTGCAGCTGCACTTGCCATCATTCCTTCCAGATCACTTATGTGAGTAAGGCAATGATGTAATAACCGTAACCATCCAATACTGAAATACAAAACACAACAGCTTATGGGTTAATTTAAGTAGCTTAAATTACTTCAGACTTCTGAAGTAAAAACTTTTGCAAGAGCAAACAAAATTTCTCCAAGATCAGCAAGTTGTGGATGGATTGTCATAGACAGATTCTCTTACTGAATGAAGTCATACACAGAAAGACAAAAATGACATGGTATCACTTATATGTGGATTGTTTTTATTTTTATTTTTTTTATTTATTTATTTTTTGATAAAAACAGTCCCACAGCATTTATTGTCATCTGGTAATAACATAAGGGTGAGCAGAACAATATGAATACAAGTTTTAGAACTACATCTCTAACAAAAGATACCTAAAAAACGCAACGGTATTGCCAAACAATTTCTCACTTCATCTATCACTTCTAGTTGGAGACAATTTGGAGCAGAGTAATGTTATCTCCTTTTAGCATGATCCGACCCAGTTGTTTTCTTGACTTTGTTTTAGAATGAATCTCTTCTGCATCATCTAATACGAGGTTCATATACTCATCAAAACCAATGATACAGCCTTCTATCCGCATATTCACTTGCTCATAAAGCCACACCTGAATCCGCGATCTATTTTGCAAGTATCTGAAGATGAGATTGATGGACTGCACCATCACCTTCTGCACCTTCTGGCCCTGGCCCCGGTACGCCATGCTGGACACTCACAAGCACCACACTACTCCACACTCTCAGAAAGCCGTGGATTATTTTTAAAAAGAGGGGGGAGGGCACAAATGAACCAACTTACAAACTGAACAGAGGAATGGATATAGAAAACAAACTTATGTTTCCAGGGATAAACTGGAGGACTGGGATTCACATACAGACACTACTACATATGAAATAGATAACTACTAAGAACCTGCTGGCACAGGGAACTCTACTCAATGCTCTGTAATGGACTACATGCAAAGAATCTTTAAAAAAAAAAAAAAGAAAAAAGAGGAGATACATGGTGAAAAAAATTTGTGCCTTATAAAGCAGAAAAAATAACCAGCATGTTGTATTTCATAAGTAGGTAGAACCAATCGATGTTTAAAAAAGAATATTTTTAGAATACTATAACATCAATAAGAGTTATTGATAAGTTTCTCCTATAACATAAAAAATAAAAATACTTAAGTACAAGTCGCATTTAGGAATTACGAACTTGCTTTTTATTTAGTCAGAAAATAGTTTTGTATATACACATATGCATAAATATAAACAGCACAGGATCACAGAATTGCAAAACTGAAAAGACCTAGCAGCTTGAAAATAAAAAAGAAATCCCAATTTTTTTTCCTCAGGTAAAACGTACAATAAAACCAATCTATAAAATTTTCAACCATCCAAATTTATCAGAAGAATGTAAATTAAAGGACACATTCAGGTCCTTCTTTGTTTGGTCACTTTGTATTAATTTGTATGGTTCAAATCAAACCCTTTACTGACTGGCATCTTAAGAATTACTAGATAACAGACCAGGTGCTTATCTGTGTGGTCAATCTGTTTGATTCAGATATATTTTGGGGGACAGCATTTGGAAATGTTTACGTAAGACTACAGTTCGAAGAAGTAGAACTCACACCCACATAAAGCACATCACAGATCATCTCAAGAATTAAACACAACGAATTAAAGAATTAAACACAAAGAATGCAATTATTCTTTATTACACTTAAAAAATCATGATATTATTTAGAAATCTATGGAACAAAGAATTTTCTAAGCTCTAATTAAGAAAAACCAAAGAAGCCACAGAATAAATTTCATGAAAAGCACAGAAAGATTTTCCTTAAGAATGAGGAACTACATACCTTGTTTTGGATACCTGATCTTCAGATGGAAGAAAGGGATTATTAACTGTTGCTGAAGAAGTGGTACCAAAAGCAGTGAGGCCCAGTAATTTGATCTGTGAAAGGCCTAGTGTGCTGGCATCTCGTGGACGATGGAGTCTAAGGCAGACAGCGGAAGCTACTTCAGCTTTCACAAGTTGAATTTTTATGTAGGTAAGACCACTTGTGACAACAGGAGTAGACAATGGTAGCATGTTTACTCCATCTGCACTTACTTCTACAGACACTGAGGATGGGCAGGCTACAGAAAGAGAAAATTGAACAATTACTAAAGAAAAAGTAAATGCAAGTTCATATTTTAATGGCAACTACAGTAAAATGGCAGCTTTCAGTTATATTCATTATGAAGTCATAAAAAGAATATGTAAATGCTAAGTCATACTTTGTTGCTAACTTCAATTATAATTGATTTTGGAGCTATTATATGAAATTTAGAGTATAATAAAAATTATAACATTAACCTAAAAAACAGATTAACTGAAGATAAGCAATCCACATATACTTCATTTTCTCGAAGAAAACAAAAACAGGCAATTACTCTATTATTTCTACTCTCAGAATTATCACCAGCAAAATGGGGCACTTGATTAGTACGCTATGGTTTACAGCTGTATATAATTTAGGAAGAATGTGACTTTAAAAGTACCTTTTCACAAACTCATTATTTCACTACTATCATATTGCTACGATTTTAAACACATTTGAGTTTAGAAACTGTTTTCACCTCTGATCCTTTTTTGCCTTTCAAAATTTAAGCATTCAGAATATTTAAAATAACTTCCTGCTAAAATTTAAGGAGGCCAAATGAAGTAATCAAAAAAGGAAGAGTTCCAGAAAAACATCTACTTCTGCTTTATTGACTATGCCAAAGCCTTTGTGTGGATCACAACAAACTGTGGAAAATTCTTCAAGAGATGGGAATACTAAACCACCTGACCTGCCTCCTGAGAAATCTACATGCAGCTCAAGAAGCAACAGTTAGAACTGGACGTGGAACAGACTGGTTCCAAATCGGAAAAGGAATACGTCAAGGCTATATATTGTCACCCTGCTTATTTAACTTATATGCAGAGTACATCATGAGAAATACCAGACTGGATGAAGCACAAGCTGGAATCAAGATTACCGGGAGAAATATCAATAACCTCAGATATGCAAATGATACCATCCTTATGGCAGAAAGTGAAGAGGAACTGAAGAGCCTCTTGATGAAAGTGAAAGAGGAGAGTGAAAAAGTTGGCTTAAAACTCAACATCCAGAAAACTAAGATCATGGCATCTGGTCCCATCGCTTCTTGGCACATAGATAGGGAAAGAATGGAAAGAGTAGCAGACTTTATTTTTGGGGGGCTCCAAAATCACTGCAGATGGTGACTGTAGCCATGAAATTAAAAGATGCGTACTCATTGGAAGAAAAGTTATGACCAACCTAAATAGCATACTAAAAAGCAGAGACATTACTTTGCCAACCAAGGGCCGTCCATCTAGTCAAAGCTATGGTTTTCCCAGTAGTCATGTATGGATGTGAGAGTTAGACCATGAAGAAAGCTGAGTGCCAAAGAATTGATGCTTTTAAACTGCGGTGTTGGAGAAGACTCTTGAGAGTCCCTTGGACTAGCCAGAGATCCAACCAGTCCATCCTAAAGGAGATCAGTCCTGAATATTCACTGGAAGGACTGATGCTGAAGCAGAAACTTCAATACTTTGGCCACCTAATGCAAAGAACTGACTCACTGGAAAAAACCTCGATGGTGGGAAAGACTGAAGGCGGGAGGAGAAGGGGACAACAGAGGATGAGATGGTTGGATGGCATCACCGACTCAATGGACATGAGTTTGAGTAAACTCCAGGAGTTGGTGATGGACAGGGAAGGCTGGCATGCTGCAGTCCATGGGGTCGCAAAGAGTCAGACACGACTGAGCGACTGAACTGAACTGAACTGAATGAAGTAACCGGGTGATGCAGTGGTAAAGAATCTGCCTATCAATACAGGAGATGTTGGTTCAATCCCTGGGTGTCAAGGTCCCTTAGAGTAGGAAATAGCAACCTGCTCCAGCATTCTTGCCTGGGTAATTTCATCAACAGAGGAGCCTGATAGACTACAGTTCATGGTGTCACAAAGAGTCTGACATGACTGAGCACACACATAGAACGAAGTAATTAACTGACAGTTGTTATGGGAAAATTCTTTCTCACAAACATGGAAGAACATTTAATAAATTTATCTATCAACTAAAACAACCTGTGAAACTTGATTTTAATGTCAACTATAAAATCAGGAAGTAACTTTTATTATATGTCAACTATACCCCTGGTTTGCACAGAGAACTAGGTAAGTCACAAAATTTTTAAATTTAACCTTAAAGTATTATCTACATTATATAATCTCTTTGACTCTACCAATACAAACTGATAAAAAGAGATTAAATAATCCAAACCCTCACATGAATAAAGGGCACATTTTATGTTCAAGCCCAGGTTGTGATTCTAAAGGCTATGCTATTTCTACAGGAATACACTATACCTTTAGTTTGTGCTGTGATCTCAAACCAAAAGTATTAAGCACATTTGTGTTAGAAAACATGTAATCTATTGATTTATCGTAATGTACAGTCCTCCGTTGTAACATCCTTCCTGTCCAAATTACTATGTATAAATTCTACCTACAATTCAAAGCCACTTTCTCCTTCCCAAAAAAGCAGTTTCCTCCTCATCTTAGATTATCTCCTAAGTCTTATACTGTTGGAGGTTGTAGTGACTTATATTTTGCCATGTAATATATTTACTTCTGACCTGCCAAACCACTGCATTAATCTACTTTTTTTCTGTCATTGTATTCATTATATCTAGTTTAATCTGGTATGGACAGACTCTACAACTCTTTTAGGGTATAATAATAATCTACTCTTGCAAATAAGTATAAAAATTTATTCTTCCAAATATGCCAGCGGTCTACAAAATTTCCCATAGATCTTCATTAAATTATTGAATGACATATGATAGCAATGAGAATCAATCAATGAAGATAAATGATTGTCAAAACTTCAACAATTCTGTATAAATCAATATGTTTATATTGAAAGAATTTGGGGACCATCACAAATGTAAAATAGTACTTCACATTTCTTCATGAATGCTTGAAAGAGTCCCTTCTTCTCTTAATGGATAACTTATTTTTTTTTAATTTTTTAAAATTAATTATTTCCCTTGCAAAGTTACAACAAAATGTATTAAATGAAAATGCATCAAATGGATTATACTCAAAACATTAAAAATTCTAAGGTCATAATACTCAAAATATCACACTCTACATATTACAATAAAAAATTCTTTGCTGAAGTAATTATCTTACAATGGGAAGGGAATCTATGTTAATTTCACATTACAGAGCTAGGACTGCGGACTAGAAAAACTAAGAAAGCTATCTACAGTTGTGCAAACTAACTCATTTTATCTTAATACTAGAGTGCCAAAAATTTGGGAGAAGATGAAAGGCAAAATAATATACACCTAGGATATATTTCCTTAAATTTCATCACACATTCTATTTTTTCAGGGGAATAGTCATGCCAATTCATTTGATGGTAAATGATGTGGTGGTAATGTTAAATAGTATATTAAACTGTTCAAAATTAAGCAATCTGGAAATTTTATCTAAGTTTTTTTCACTGTTTGCTATTTCTTATTTTGTAAATGTTTCTATATGTTATAGTTTATTTTCATGATGGATCTTTAAACAAATTACTACTCACTTGCAAGAGATGCCAGGTGAGGTTGGATATGTATCTCTTTAAGGAGCACTGCTGCAGGAAGGTGAATGGTAAGGTCGCACCAAGCCTCCTCTGGCAGAAAGATGTAGGACCAAGCAGCAGAGCGAGCTCTTCTGTGAGGGGGCGTGGCCTGCAAAAGCACCTCAGCTGGCTGGGCAGTGGGACTGCTAGATGTGATTGTACCTACAGAAGTATTTCAGATAAAATAAAAACTTGCAAAAGAAACCTAATAAAGCATCAAGAACTATTAAAATCACAATAATTACGCTAGAGAAATTATCTAAAAACATGAACATTTAATATTACGAATGCACTTAATATACTTAGCATAATTTGTCAATATTCACAAATAATCAGGACATCCAGTCAACTGGCAAGGTGACAAATTCAGTGTTAACTGCTGCCTAATTTTTATATACTAACATGCCAAATGAATACTAAATAAGCGACAACAAAGCGAGCACAGTAATTCTCAAATGATTTAAGTAAAAAGCAATGTTCAATACAGCCTTGAAAATAAAATAAAATATACTTGATAATAAAACATAAACTTGAAAATAATCATCTTTAATCTAAATTGTCAATGTTTGTGAGTTACAAATATGCAAAGAAAAATACAAAAAGAAACTATGTAGACTGGAAAAATGAATAACTATACAAATGTTAAACTTCTTTAAAAAAAAAATCACTCAAAATAAGGAGGAACAAGCTTTTTAAAACAAACATTTATACTGAAAACTGACATAAGAATCTATACTACTTAGTTTCACAAACTGTGTCTATTTAAACTCAGAAATAAAAACAAATTTTCTACTAAAGAACAATTAAAAACTTCCTTCTAATCAGTAGATGGTTTGGAAAACTAGTGCCTTCAAAATCAATGGTTTGTAATTAAAATGGTGATATTATAACACAATCAATTTATCGTGACAACTACTTTTGCTTCATACCAGCCTATTAACTATTATTTAAATACACACCCATAAGATGAAATAACTGTTTTCTTACCCAGGGGTGCAAAGTTATGGATCCCTTCTGCATTGTCAGGCTCAGAAGCTAGGATTCTTGTTTTCAAAGTGCTGTCAACAGCTTTGTTCGGACCAGAGTCAAGAAATTTCATGATAGTTGATACCATACTTCTTGCAGTGTTTACAATAGCCCTTGTACTAGTAACCATATTGTTGCAAATGAGCTGAACACCACCTAAATTTATAAAGAATACTAAATGAAAACTATCTTAACACAGATGATTTGACACTGAGTCAACTCTCACAGAAGACTACCAAAATAAGAACATACTGTACTACTTAACACACTTAAATGGCAGTTTTGGACATTTAGCCTTACCCATATCGTGGAATGCTTTCAAGGCATCACTAGTATCCAGTACTCTCAGAATGAACCACAATAATGGTTCAGATAACTGGCAAGTAGCAAGAGAGCCCTAAAAAAAAACCATACATGTATGCTGTGATTTTTAAAAGGTGATTATTAATTTCCTATTAATTAGGACAAATAAGTTTCACTGAATATAACATTCTTTTATAGTTAATTATTATAAAATGGTAACCTTAACCTAAATCACTTAATAAAAATGTCTGCCAAAATATTTTAAAACTCTTGCCTGTGTCAGAAGGTAAGTGAACAGTCTCTTCTCTGAACTCAGCACTTTTTGTGTCTGTCTTTACCTAGTATTATCAATTTCTACCTTAATGTGCACTGATTTCCTTTTCCACTAGACAGTACTTTCCTTTAAAAATGTAGCCTTCTCAAATATTTACCTCTATATCTTCCAACAGGAAAATATATATACAGATTCAATACATATTTATGAAAATGATGGTTATACAATGACATATAAAAGATTCTTTAAGAAATTATATTTTAAAACCTGCTTTTGGAAAAAAAAATAGTAAATGGACTAGAAGGTAAAATAATCACACTGGCTCCTAAAATCTCATTTTTTAAAAAGGAAATTTAAAAAGTAATAACATTCTAACCTATTTCTCTTTTAAAATTACTCTAACCCCTTTTAACTGAAAGGAAACTAAATACCCAACGCAAGCCTGAAAAAAAAAACTCATATTAAATTTTCATATATACTTCTATGTAGAACGTGTTGGTATTCAACTATACTATTTCTAGGGAAAAGGAAAGAACTACTTCCTAAGACAATGGAAAGAAAATCTTAAAATTTAAAAACATTTTACTCTTACATCACTATAGTTAACTTTGACAATTTCAAGGAAACTTTTCTCTTCAACTTGTATTATTAATCTATGGTTCTCATCTGCTGATTCTGTTCATTTTCCAATATATAACTAGAATACTGTATTTGTCTCTATCTTACAGATAATTCTCTGCTCCCATTGCTATTAACTACTTAAATCATTGCAATTGTTGCCAGATTGAACTTACCTGTCTGCCCATATATCCACAGGCCATGTAGGTTAAAATTGGCTGCAGCATCATATGAACTGTAGATGCTTTTTTACTAAGAGTTGTCAGTATGGTAAACAGTCCATCCCCAACTGATATGGCATCTAACCCACCATGGAAGTTTTCATGTTTAGTGAGATGTAATCCACTTGCCCCTAGATTAAATAAAAAGTTTACACATTTTTACAAAAGCAAATCCTTAAAAACCAGTAATAATTAAAATAGAGAGTCTTACAAGCCATTTTTTCCCCCAAACCACAGAAGGATGCATACAAAACAGCTGTGTGTATGTCCGCATGTTGTGTGTCTATATACATATACACGTCTAGAAATTAAAATGCCTAACATAACATTCAGTAGAGAATGATTTTTGGTTATCTTTTTATAGAAGATATCTCTGTTGTTGGTAACAATGTATCACACAACTGAGGAACACATTATACATATCAAGAAGAAAAGCAGAGAAAAATATCTGATACTATTATGCAACTATACTTTAAAACTTTTAATAAAAAAGACAATAGTTTTTTCCCTTACATGAAGGAAGAAATACTAATAAACAAAATTACATCAGGAATGGATTTTGTCACAATTTACTGAAGCTTAATTGGTTTAAAATAATTAACATATTAGCTTTCAAAGAAGTAGAAAAGAAACAATATATTAATTTTACATCGACGTGTCATTTAAACTGTTAAAACTTGAACAAAAATTTATACTTCACATTATAAGAAACTATAAGTAAATAAAATTTACTCATTCCCTAATATAAAATTTGAAGTTTAATTCTTCATCTTTAAAATGTTAGAGATATATGACTATAAATTATGGTGCCTAGCTTACAAAACTGCTTTCTTTTCTTAATTTAATTCCATACAAGTTATTTTGTTAGTATTTTCCAATTTAAAAAAAAATATTCACACTTAAAATTTTATTTCCAACTGATGTATGCCACTCTACAGAAGTTTTTAACTAATAATAATCAGTCAGGCTAAGATGTTTACAATAAAGTAACACTATATTGTACAGTAAAAAGAAAATGAATTCATACATTGCTAAAGGAAAGAGATATAGTACTAGAAACAGGTTTAAGATTAATATCTCAATACGTACCAATTATCATCGCCATGGCACTGCTATTACACAGGCCCAGAGCAGACAAAATCTGGCTCATAATCTGCTGGTTGGCTAACACTAAGTCAGCGACATATGCAGGTGGTCCTTGAAGACTACTAGTGCTTCCATTACCATCTTTGCCTCCTGAAACTTTTTCTTCATCTGAAACACTGTCTGTCGTATTGGTGGTCACAGGCACTCTTGCACTGTATTCCCTATTACCCGAAAGAGGCAGCTGAACTAAAATGTTAACCAGTTTTAGCAAATCAAACATGAGTTGATCTCTTGTCATTTCACCACAAACTGCTTTTGCATCACCTGGACGAATGAGGTTGGCAAAGAGTCCCCCAAAGCATGCTCGAGCACCCACTGAGCTATCTGATCCACTTCGAGACATGACTTTGTCTGAGCAAGTGATATAGTGGTGCACTAAAAAAGTGACAGACTCTATCACAGCAGAAATAGTACTAACGGAAACAACTTCAAAATTCTGCTCCAAAGTGAATTCTAAAAGCTTTACTTGGGCATCAAGAGGTCCTTGGCCTGTCTGGAAGGCACCCCTGCAGAAAAAGCGAGAGGATTAAAAATTAATCCATTTAAAATTGTTTTGAAAGAGGTAACCACCAGAATATAAGAAAGCTAAACAATAATTAAACTCCTGGTATTCACTATTTCACTTTGCAGCAGAGTTTCCCACTCTTCCTGTGTCCTTCTAGTTCTTACCTCCATTTTACCACATAAAATAAAAAATAAATTTCTTTCCAAATAGAAAACTGAAGAACAAGCAAATCAAAGAGGTGATTTTGAAGCCACAGACTAAAATAATTATATACCACAAGGTACTCCTCATAATGAATGAGCTCTGTATTGTTAGAACCTCAAATGTTGTTAAACATTTCTTACTAATCTTGATTTTCATAAATTAGGACTCAACCAATTCACTCTTACACATCAAATTGAATGCTCTCAAGGTCTGCTTATGCTTAAGACATAGAAAGTGGAAAGATCATTGTCCCCCCAACTTAACAATTTTTTAAAAAGCCAAATTAACTCTAAAGTCATAACTTTTCTTGAACCCACCAGAGAGCTAAGGTCAAAGCTTTTCTTGAACCCATCAGAGAGCTGAGGGTACCAAAAAGCCTGAAATCCATGCAAAGATAGCTCATAGGTGGAATATGAGCATTGGCTTTCCTGTGGCAAAACTTGGGAAGTCAAGATGCTGGCAACATGCATAAGTGTAAGAAGAATTCAGCTAAATATTTAACACACTGCTATTCCAGGTATGTAAGCAGGCAACACTGAGCCCTGAGAATTCACATTCACTCACAGGCACCCTCCCTTCCACATCCCTACACAGACCCTGCCCTGTGCATCTATTCTATCTGGCTGTTCCTGCGTTTTTATAAACTGAAAAATGTAAGCAACATGTTTTTCCTGAGTTCTGTGAGTCTTTCTAGTAAATTACTGAACCAGAAGGGGGATTGTGAAAACTCCTGAAGTTGTAGCGAAATCATACAACAAAACTTCAAGTTCACATTTTCCAACGACATGTGTGCATATCATAACATCACATTTTTGGTTTTGTGAATCTACTCCTTCCCACACTTATGCTTCATCATAGTACATACACTATGAACAAGTTGAACTAAAACCACAGTAGTATTTTAAAATAGCTATAAAGGAGAAAGAAAACACAAATGAGGATAAGTACTCTGAGATAAAATTTTCTGCCACTATGAAAACATATCTCCATATAAATTTTTTGCATTAATTCTTATATTAGGTTGAAAGCATTTTGCTATGGATCTATTAAAAATAACTATTGTTATGAATAAATTATTAATGTATGCCATTTAAAACAATTATTAATTTTTAATATTTTATTTTATTATTTTATGCTATTATAAGCCATACCTTTTTCTGACTTCCAATATTGTGAAACTAATTGTTAGAGAGTGATGTAATCTCCAAGTTATTTTAATCATTTTCAAATATACATTAAAATATTTTAAAACTTCACTGGCACTTCCACAATGAAATTAAATAATAAAGATAGCAAACAGCATTTTTAACTTCTTCCTGATATCAATGGGAACTTTTTAAGTAAACATAATAGAGTCTGGTTTGTTCATAATGGCTTTTTTCCCCCATAATTTTAAATAAGATGACAGTTAATATTTCATTAAAAGTTTTTCTCAGAAAGCAATGTCAGCTTTTATGAAATATCTCATAGTATGATGAAATGATTCATTAATATGATATATAGTGTATGATACTGAAGTATTCATGCGTTTTAAGAATCAACCCATTATGGTCACAGTTTATTCTTTTTAACCTAGTGCCTGATTTTGGTAATAAATTTTATTTAGGATTTTGATACAATATTAATATTTTTCTTTTTTAAGATATCTTTATCAAGTAGGTTTCAAATAAAATTACTAGTAGCTTTAATTTCTTACATTTATTCTAGGATAATTTAAAGAGCTTCAAGTAAATTTCACATAGAAGGTTTGTAACTACTAATCTATGAACCCATTTTTCCATTAACAACAGAAGAAGCTTAGGATTTGGGAGAGCCATAATGAAAAGAAAACAATCAGGAAACATATCAATAAATCTTTCCCTCTTAATTCTTGGTATCATCCTGCTTGTCTATCCCCAGATAAACTCCCAACAAATAATAAGAGAAAATTTATTTGGAGGATTACCTATTGCTTCTATCAACACATCAGGAATATCTGTTAACGACATTGAAATTTACCTTTCTGTTGAAAGTATATGAATTAGCTTGAGCAAAAATTCACTGAATATCTGAGGACATGTTGAAGAAAGATGCACTTGCAATCGGGTAAGAAATTCTTGCATAGCTTGCGTAGCTGTTGGACCAACCTGAAGAAAAACGTAATTCTACTGAAAACTGCTTACTGATTCCATTTACTGAATTATTCATTTGAAAGTATCAAGTGTTAAGAGCCATAGGGTTGAAACTTCTCATTTGAAAAACAAAAATATTAACAGTGATAGCACGAAACCAACTAAGCTTTTAGGCCTTGACATATTTTAAATTGAAAATTATAGATTCTATGGTCAATATTTTTCCATTATGTCAGACTTATTTAATTCAATATAGAAAAAGACTCACTTAAGTTACACAAAAAACATCTCTATAATGCTTTTGAAAGTACAAAAACTGTGATTTTCACAATCTTAATCATCCCATTTCAACAGACAGGCTAAGTGATACACAGAAGGTCATGCTTCTAATGACTACAAGAGCAAATACTAAAATGAATGGAGGGAAAAAACTCTCCAAACAAAAAACATAGAGCTAAAAATAAACTTGTAGCAATCTGCAAAAAAAAAAAAGAAAGAAAAAAAGCTTTCCAAACTTCTATCTCTTCAATGAAAAAAAAACAATAGTGAGAGCTACACCAAGTACCCTGAACTATATGCTGGAATGTTATGATCATAAACCCTACAGGAGTTTTGGAAAAACAAAATGCAATGTAGTTCTCAAAACCATTTTAGACAAACTTCATTTCTAATTCTGAGCATAAAAATCTTAACATTCATAGCCAAACTACCTATTATAAACCAAAATATCTGGGGAAAGTTTGATCTTCAATAACTTTCATTCTGCGTTTAAAAAAAAAAAAAGCGGGGGGAGAGGAAACACACTATTTTATACCATGGTATGCTCCCTGACACGCAGGCTCTACCATGAACTAGCTGTATAATTGTGGGCAATGCAGATAATGCATGTTTTCTCATAAGTAAAATAAAGAAGCTGGAATCAGTGATTTCAGGAATCCTCACATTCCAAATTCATGCAGTCTTTATGCATAACAATCACTTGATAACATGCCTCTGCCCCCTCCCCATCAAAACTCTGGGCCAATCAAACTACAAATGGTCTCTTTTTTTAATCTTTTTCTTTCATTTATTTTATGATGATCTACAAAATTTAAGTCTATTCTGTAGTATGACAGTACTGACTAAATGCACCCAACAGAATATAAGCTCCAAGAATGGCAGTCTCGTTAACTACATAAATCTCTAGCACCCAGAAGAGTACACAGATCTTACACATAGATGAGCACATAGCTGAGAAATAAAAGATAACCTTGCAAGACAATTATGAACAATGTCCATTAGAAAGATACTATGAACAGTGAATACATTTTTTTGAAAAGAAATATAATGAAGGAAAAATAATTTTTAAAGCAGTAAAACAAAAGCTTAAATTGATATAAAAGAAATATCTATGGTTAGACTAAAAAAGCTTGTAAGTTCTGATGTGTCTTTTTTTTCTGAATTAACAAAAGCAGTATTTATCTTTTTCCTTTCAGGTTTGAGATGCAAATGACACATAGGCCTGTAAATTTGAAGTGTACAGAATAACAATTTGACTTACAGACACAATGAAATGATTACCACACTAAGTTTAGAGAACATCCATCTCATATAGATACAAATTAAAAGAAAAAAATTTTTTCTATATAAATCTCAAGATTTACTCTCAGCAAACTTTCACATATAATATACAGAAATGTAAATTACATTTATCTTGCTGTACTTTATATCCCTAGTACTTACTTGTCTTATAACTGGAAGATTTTGCCTTCTGGTTACCTTCATCCAATTCCCCCAACCCCCACCTCTGATCTCCTTTTCTATGAGTCTGCCTTTAAAGTGAAATTCACCTACAACACTGTTTAGATCCTGGTGTACAACAGTGATTGGATATTTCTATACATTTCAAAATGATCACCACAGTAAGTCTAGTTACCATCTGTCATCATAAAGATACTGCATTATTATTGACAATATGCCCCACACAGTACATTTTATACTGGTGATTCATTTATTTTGTACCTGGAAATTTGTACCTCTCAATTTCCCTCACCCATTTCTCTCATCTTTCTCACCCCCCGACCCCAATCCCCCATTCAAGCAACCACCTGTTTGTTCCCTGTATCTATGACTCTTTTCACTTTTATTACCTTTGTTCATTTGTTACGTTTTTGGGGGATTCTACATATAAGTAAACACAAAGCATTTGTCTTTCTCTGTTTTACTGCACTTAGCATAATACTGTTTAGGTCCATCCATGTCAACTTTTTGCTTTTTGTTGAACAAAATATTTAATATTATAGAAGAATTAAGTTAGGTGACTTCTCAAATCTTGATTATAGAGGTCATTAAACACAATACATTATTTTAAAAATATTTTTAAACTCCCAAAGTTTTGAAATTATTTCCTAGCATTTAAGTATTTGTTTAGAAGGTTTCACAAATAATCAATATAACACCAAAAATGCATCTTTGCATAAAAATCAAGTAATTCCAAGAGAAAACTTACTACCTGCTATATTGTTTCAGTACAGCTATTATTATTATAAATAATATATTATTATAAATAATTCAAAACATTTTATTACATTTATACATAAAAAGTCATCATTTAATACCTTAGCAGTAAAAATTTTACATATTTAGGTACACTTAAAATTTCTTTTACAAGTAAGTTTACTATGTAATCTAAGCCTATCTCTGGTTTTCAAAAATCACATACCTGTGGACTGTGTTGGTTTGTTCCATGTGGACTTGTGCCAGAAAGAAATTTCACTAACACATGAATCAGGTTTGCATCTGAAACCAGCAGATGGGCAGTACTCTCCTGAGTTCCAATGGTACTACTGGAACCAGCTATAAAGCATTAAAAAAAAAAAAAAAAAAAAGTTCTCAAGAAATAGTCTGAGACAGTGGAACTGCAGTATTTAAAACATCTCTTGGTTTCAAAGAAAACTCATAGATTCCTGGTAGTTACTAAAAACAATCTAAATCTCTACTGTACTGACTGAGCTTCATTCTCTATTTTCCTCTACCATAGATTTCTTGCCTCCTTTCTGGAGGTGAAAAATATCTAGTTTAATGTTTATCTTATTCAGTATACAGACAAGTAGAAAAGAAATAACTAAATGCTTATATGTCCTTTTGGTAAGTCCTTTTACTAAGTAATCACTGTCCCCTTCTAGAAATAAAGATCTATTTTTCAGATAAAGTTTAACCCAGCTTTTGAAAATAAACTGAGGTAAAATTTATTCATTTTAGCATGTCAGCTACATAAAGACTGTATACTGTTAAAATATATACTGACAATACAACAGTTTTTTGAAGTGAACAAAATACTCGAGTCAAATCTATCATCAGTATCATATAGAAAGTGAAAGTCTTAGTGGTTTAGCATGTTGGAGTCTTAGTGGTTTAGCATGTTGGAGTCTTTGCGAACCCATGGACTGTGGCCCGCCAGGCTTCTCTGTCTATGGGATTTTCCTGGCAAGAATACTGGAGTAGGTAGTCATTCCCTTTTCCAGGGGATCTTCCTGACATAGGGATTAAATTGGGTCTCCTGAATTTCAGGCAGATTTTTTACCGTCTGAGCCACCAGGGAAGTTTCGTTCTTAAAAGTTTCAAAAATTAATTTTACTATCTTAAACAGGAAATAAGGAAGTGGGGTAAAGAAAGTAGGAAACTATTGGGAGTTTGGAATCTGAGAAGAAACAAGTAGGTTCCATGAAAACAGATTTTAGATGTGAAAAACACAAACTGAGGTATCTAGTCATATATGTTCATGAATATATTAATGAATAAACCATTTTTAAGTGCTAAGTTACTTTAAAAAGAATAAATAACCAGCACAAGACACAGGCTAACATTAAATACTTGATTTTGTACTCTAAAAGTAATCAATTTTTAAAACTAAAAGTTTTTAGAAGGTAAAAATATAATTTAAACTTGTAATTATAGATACATGGGAGTATATAATCAAGGGAAAGAAGCACAAAGGACAAGACATAGTAAGAACAAGAACAAGTCTAACAGACTCATATTCAAATAATAAATTCAATCATTTCACAACCATTTCACTTCTTGGAAATAGCTTTTCAAGAACCTGATAGTAAGAAAAACAAAGTGTATGTCAGAGATATAAAGGAATGTCTGACTTACGGTTAAGCTGCATGTTTGTCATGAGAGTTAGACTATGAAGCACAAGGCACCATGTCCGGAGCAAAGTATTGGGATACCAAGCTAACACCGTGAGAAAGCTGGTTATTGATGCTACGTGGAAAGAGAAAGGGGAAATTTTTACTCAGAAATAGCCAATGTTTACTAAGAATTAAAACGAAGAGCATTTAAAATCATGACATTATTTTTTAAATCAATTCACTAGTGTCCTCAAAACATAAATCAGATTTTCCCATTAGATATAACTAAAGTACTAGAGTCAGCAACATTTTATGTCTAAATTTAAAGCTCATTCCATGACAAATAACATGTCATCACTACACATTTGTCATCCTTTCCAAACTACAGGCTATATACAATTTGTTTTTTATTAAATATCCTCATACTCTGCAAAACCATAAACTGAAAATAATAGGGCATCTTGGAAAGATAGGGGTGGGGCAGATCATTCAAAATCAATGCAACTTCCCAGGAAAAGCACAAACTAAAACAATAACTAAATCGCCTACAAGGCCTAGATAAGAAGCACATGTGACAGGTGGAGAAATGAAAAAAGGTATTAAAAATAAGCAAACATAATATAGAGCATTTAATTGTGCCCTTAAAACGCCAAGTAAAATGGCTGATTCCAGATCCCAGGCAGGAAATATATATAGTCTGCAACACGTATCATACTAAAACCTAAAGAAGATGTTGTGTATTTCACAAAAATCAAAACCAAAGCAATCTAAAAAGAAAGCACCTTATTGACTACAAACAGCATAATTTCAGCATCAATAAACAATGATTATGACAGAAACATTAAGAAATATTTTTAAATCATGAACTTATATTTATTAAAGAAGCTAAGTGGTCTAGATTATAGATTACTTGTGAACCAATTAACTTTAAAATTTAATTTTAAAATACAAAAAATTTCCAGCTTTTTTCTGCCTCCATTATACAAACTGTACGTCCAAAGGGTGACATGATAGCACATTAAAGGAAGTTTCTCTTTATGGAAGTATTGATATTTCAAGATAAATAAAAAAAGGAATAACAAAGTTAGACTATTTTCATTTTGAAACTTCCTGTGAATGACTAGTAATTCTAGGGATTAATCATCAATGCCTACTAACAACACAAAAACAAACAACCTATGAAACTGCCTTTAAATAATAGAACAAAAAATCAGATTAAGCTCCAGGTCTAACTACCAAACTACCATTTTTTGACAAAAAACCGTGCAAAGGAATGGGGAAAAAAAGACAGGAGGAATTTAAAGACATAATTAAAATGTGCAGACCCTCTACAGATTCTATCTAATATTGTGTAATGCACATCACCAGAGAGAAAGCACCAGGAATAAATAACTATTACTTTTCTTTAAACAGATTCCTGTAACCAGAGCTGAAAGTGAGTTCTATTCCTATTGAAGGATATTATTCAAGTCCTGCAATTCCCACATTGCTGCGCTTCTCAAGAAAAGAACAAAATGAATGAACACAACTTCTACAAAAAAATTGTTATCTTTCTCCAACCTACTAATTCTCCTAGAGTTACTGAACATTTTTAAAAAGCACCAGTTGCAAAAGAATAGCTTACGGGACTTCCCCATGGTTAAGAATCCGCCTTGCAGTGCAGAGGACAAGAGTTCGATGCCTGGTAGGGGAACTAAGCCCATGTGCCTCACCCAGAGAGTCTGTGCACCACAGCAAAAGACGCACAAGATGCAACAAGAATCACACAATCAAGATCCTGTGTGCCGCAACTAAGACCCAATAACTAACCCCGACACCGCCAAATGAATAAGGAATTAAAAACAGAAAAGAATAGCTTATGAACAAGACAATACTTTAAGGAAATACAATGTAAAGATTAACAGAACACTGTACCGTTTATGTCTGACAGACATAATACAGATCAAAGAATACAGTTTTCTGTCCTCTTTCCTGCTAATTAATAAGTTAGTATATTAAAATAGGTGATTTTTTTTTCTAAAACATTACAACCATGATAAAGATTATTAACCTAATCATTTTCTTTTTAACTTACTTTATGCTATGTTAATGATTTTCCTTCAAATAAATCTTACCTTGATTTAATGTAATAACAGGTATTCGATTAGCATTATATAAAAAAATGTCTGCTCCATTTTCTTTGTTTCCAGATGAACTAGAATTCAGACTCAATGTGAGCCACAACTGGAGAAGTGATTCCAACTGAAAAACAATGAAAATTGACAGAAAGAAAATGTACCCATGATATCACGAAATACCATGTAAACAAAAAAACTTATGTATGAATCCTTACAATTATGAGTAAATAATTTGCCAATTAAATATTATTTTTGGTTACTTCAATTCAGGTGAAGAGCGAACATCTTAAAAATCTAGATCAAATGAAATTTAACTAAATTAAAATTTATAATTTACCAAATACAAATGTTTTACTAAATTAAAAGAGGTGACTCAAGTCTTTAAATACAGGTGTGTGTATAATATGCAGTTAGAACTAAAGAGGTTTAAAATCATAAAAATAATAAATAACCTATCATTGATGAACTGTGGTTAATTAAAATAACTCCAAGATTTTTCCATCTGAATATGACAAAGAAATCATCCCTGTCTGATTGAGACTGATCTTTCTAGTTATTTCATCTTTTCCAGGCTGGCAACAACATCTAAAAATACACCATTTCTCCTGAAGTCATACCTGAACATGATGGACTTGAAGCATGGAAAAAAGTTTGTTGAAACAAACATTTAACATTGGGACAGACGATAACTGTACAATAAGCTGGTTGGACTGGTTTGCTGCTTGTAAGCCCCCTAGAAGTGAATCATCTGTTCCGGTGGGAGACTGTGATACTGAAAATTAAACACAATTGTGATTTTATCACAAAGTAGCAGGAGAATTGTTAACTGGCTATTAATATGTACAGTTAAGTGAAAGTGTTTTTTTTTTTTTTTTTAATTAAAATTGCATTTTTTTCTAATGATTCAGCATTACATTGTTTGAAAACAAGGTTTTACAACATTACTTCAAAGTTCAAAAGAAAAATCACCACAAAGAGAAGCTCCCAAATTCACGGTACTTGTCCACCAAAGGGAAAGAACTTTACTCTCTAGCAATTTCTATCTGCAATTTTCTCCTAATTAATAAGAGGGGGGAAAAAGGGAAAGAAAGAAGACCCTTGCCTATTTCTTGAGAAGATGGCTTTAGAACAATCTTGACTCTAACCCATTGATTCTAAACCTTAAATGGTACATTAAAATTGTCAGGGAAATATTGAAAAGTACTGATGCGAGAATACACACACCAAACTAACTGAGTATAGATTCATGGTGAGCAGAGAAATAAAGGGATGCTAAGAGAACTTTCTCATATATTTAGAAAGTTTTATATTAAATGAGGAACACAGTTTTGGGCAGAAGAATAATCAAAAGATAGAATATATCAAGAAGCAGAACACTACACCAATTCTTAGGGTTTTCTATTTTTTCTATACTTCCTAAGGCAAGAAAAAAATGAAAAATGCAAAGCAAAAGAATTCAACTTTACATAGGAAGATCTGAAAACCCAAATTTCTCTATTGAAAAGAATTGTGAACTCTCCTTTAGAGAAGAAGGACATAACAT
The DNA here is from genome assembly GCF_963930625.1 of Muntiacus reevesi. Classification (NCBI taxonomy): domain Eukaryota; kingdom Metazoa; phylum Chordata; class Mammalia; order Artiodactyla; family Cervidae; genus Muntiacus; species Muntiacus reevesi. The sequence goes on from NC_089251.1 coordinate 86,879,007, forward strand.
GCTTCCTAGGTTCTAACTAGTATCCCTATACTTTTATTCATCTCCATGCCCACCACACTTTCATTTTTCTTGATCTAAGAGAAGTAAAAACATCACCATCTCCCTAGCACAGCTCTATCTTAAGGTAGACAGGCTGCTATCTCATCTGTACTCACGTGACAGAAGTGGATCTACTGAAGTCTAGCACAACATCGACAGTCAGCAGACCGTGTCCTACTGGCCAAATCTGGCAGGCCACCAGACTCTGTGACACGGTTTTCGTAATAGCCATAGCTACTCACTTAGGTCTATGTTGTCTACAGCTGCTTAAGTCAGAGTGGAACTGCAAAACACAATGCACAGCCCCAGAGAGCCTAAAATATTTACTACCTGCTCATTCACTATAAAAAGTTTTTCTTCTTTTGCAATAGATAATTGTGGTAGTAAGTCCTCTTAATTCTGTAGTTCAGTCAGACCCATTTGGCTATCATCATGATATGTCTTTCATCTTTCATATGTCTTCAAGGAAGATAAAGATGGTAACATCAAGAAACTCACTTTATCATAAATCTGGATATAATGCAACAAACTCCTAGGCAGCTAGCTATGCAGGCTTCCCCAAGAATGTCATTAACCTCACACTACCACAAATGACAACAACATGACTCAAGTTTTTGGACTGAACTTAAGAACACTACATGGAGGTGTTCTGTTCCCCTTCTACTCTCCAAATTCATTAATCCTCTATCTTATCTCTCAACTTGCTACTAAATTAGCAAGGGAGAATTTAAAAATATGTCACTGGTAGTTCCCTGGTAGTACAGTGGATAAGAATCTGCCTGCCAGTGCAGGAGACACGAGTGCAATCTCTGGCTCAGGAAGAATCCACGTGCCGTGGAGCAGCAAAGTCCGTGTGCCACAAGTACGGAGCCAGCGCTCTAGAGCCCGAGAGCCGCAACTAATGAGCCTGTGTGTATGCTCCACAACAAGAGAAGCCACCACAATGAGAAGCCCACGACTGCAGAAGAGAGTAGCCCCTCGTCACCACAACTAGAGAAAGCCCTTGCAAAGCAACAAAGACTCAGTGCAGCCAAAAATAAGTTATAAAAAAATCCATTGTTACTGAGTACATCTGACGATAATCGAGAGATAAGCTGTTAAGTATAACTCTCTAAGAGTGGTGACTTTTACATACATGTAGGAGATGTATTTGTTAATGCCTGTAAAATGGAATCTGCTTCCAGGGTAGACATCATTTTCAACATAAGTTCTGCTTGTTGTTCGAGTCCAACTTCTAGGCGAGCATCTAGGGCTACAAAAAACAAATAAAAAACAAAAGCCATTTAATAATTATTATTCATGTTCTACTTCCTACAACAAAATGCTGACATCTGAGCCCCAAACGGTGAGGAATGCATCTTCACAGTAGAATAACCTGGCACGGGTCCCAGAGTTACAGCAGGTAACAGTATCTGGGCAAAGGAGGCTAGAGACGGGACAGTGGAGATACAGAGGCACCAAGTAAGGGAAGTGATGACAATGGAAGCAAATAAATTAAGGATAACGAGACTCAAGCACCTCGCTATCAAGAGAAAAGAGAAATATGAACAAAGGAAAAATGAGGCCTATGGAGTTAGATTAGTTAGATTAACTGATGTATCAATGTGAACTTGTGGCATGCTGGATAGACAAACAAATACAGAAATAAATATAACCACAAATGTGTGTACACATTCCCTAGATTTGTCCATCAAGAGACCACAGAAACAGCCCCAATTTAGCAACAAGTATATCTAGTACTCAAATCTTGAATTCTTCCACTAAAAGGTTTTGAAATATCTTTTTTGTTCATGAAGTGGCTAATTCTCAGTCTGGGAAAGTAAATGATGAGCTTGGGGCATCTTGTTACGCCAAAAAACAGGGAAATGTTCAAAGAAAGATGAGGATATGTCAAAAAAAAAAAACAAAAAAAACAGAGATCAGTTTAAAGGAGATATCACTGGTCAAATCAGGGCAAATTGAATATCAAAATAAATAATGATAACTGAATTTACCTAATGCATAGAACTATACATTTAAAAATGGCTAAAATGGAAAACTTTATCTTCCCTATATTTTAAGACAAATAAATAATGGTAATAACAAATTATAACACACTGAATAAAAAAAGGAAACCACTGGTCTATTCAGAAGTAAATGAATAAACTATTAACTTCTTTTTAAAAAAAGAAGTTTCCAAGTATTCTTCTGTCACTCCAACCAATAAAATTTATTTTTACAAAAGGGAAAAGAATAATTTTTCACTGGAAAATTTTGATAGACAACTCTTTTATCAAGTAATTAGACTGAAGACCACCAGCAATGATCCAAATTAAAATCATGAGTGACCTAATGGGATGCAATAAGAAAAACCCGACACTACTGTTTCCTAATATTACGGCCAAAGTCACATAACCACAATCTAATCATGAGGAAAGAGCATACAAACCCCAAGTGAGGGAAATTCTACCAAAGAACTGGCTTATAATCTTCAAAAGCATCCAGCTCATGAAAGTCACCTCTGTAAAAGTGTGGCAAACTGAGTAACACTGAAGAGAGATGGTAACTATAGTTCACCCACGAAAAACACACTTGGAACTGCACAAGTCAACTTACACGTATTTTTTTCAATAAATATATACTACACGATCCAGTTGGCTGAATGCATGGATGCAAAGGGCTTCCCAGGTGGCACTAGTGGTAAAGAACTTGCCTGCCAATGCAGGAGACATAAGACACTCAGGTTCGATCCATGGGTTGGGAAGATTCCCTAAAGGAGGGCACAGCAACCCACTCCAATATTCTTGTCTAGAGAATCCCCATAGGAAAAGGAGACTGGCTGGCTGCAGCCATTAAGGTCACACAGAGCCAGACAGGACTTAAGTGACTTCACACACACACACACACACACACACACACACACGCACGCACGCACGCACGCACGCACGCAACTTTAGAGAGAAATAACCAACTGTAAAGTTACATACAGACTTTCAACTGTGTGGGAGTGAGTCCCTCTGCTCCCCCATTACTCAAGGGTCAACTGTAAAATGCAACGCACACTTTTGTACTGGATCATTTTGCATAAAGGACATTATTTAGACACAACTGCTGAAACCTAAATGGAGTCTTGGTTAGTACTAATGTTAATTTCCTGATTTTGATGGAATGTGCTTCCTGATGTGTTTATGTAGAAGAAATGTCCTGCTTTGTAAAACAAAACAAAATAGAAAAATATCAGATTAACAACTTATTCCCAAATGGGCCAGGATAAAGCTGTTCTCTGTATTATACTTGTAACTCTTCAGTAAATCTATGGCTGATTCAAAATTTAAGAAAATATTTCATTGAAAAGAGTTATATACTCTGTGACTAGAAGAGTGCAAAAACAATGCTCAACATGACTTCACCCTGCTCACAGATAAAATATAAACTTACCATTATAATAACAATAAAAATAAAAGAAAGTGCAATAACAATAAAAATAATTAAAACCACTGGCAAACTCACACAACTCCCAAGTATATTTTGCTAAGTGTTATTTTGAGAAACAAAAGATGGACCATAAATAGAAATGCTTCCAAACTGACCAACACACAGCTCTCAGTGTCAGTCACTCTCAAGGCACCCCTGCAATAATAAACTCTCTCAGCATACATTCAGGATCAAATTCTCAGGAGACCAAGAATACACAAACTGAGAACTTGTAAGAATAGCTTGTCTTGATAACAGCGCCTCACTTACCCTGAGACACTGAAACACTAACTGTCTGTGATCCATTCTTCTCTGCATTTGCTGGTGGCTTTGCTACAGGAATCCCAAGACCTCCAATGTATGGGTTGTAATTGTAGGTGCCATAATCAGCACCCCAATAGTCATACCACGTACTGCTTATTGGCTTAAAAAAACAGAAAAAACTGTGGTTTATTTTTGACTCTTCACTAAGAGTAACATATTATTTATACCACCTTAACTCAAACAGGGCTACAAAGTAAACACTCCCCTTACCCTTTAAGTTTTTAAAACATAAACTTAATGATCCATAGGAATGGTTCAGAATATTCCATTGTATCCCCAAGTCTAAAAAGACCTTATTTATTAGAATCTAGCATCTTAATAAAATCTCTTACAAACAAAATAAACTAAAGTATTAGAGATGTATCTCTTTTAGAAAGAGTAGCGGCTAGTAAAGACGTAGATTCTGCAATGAAATCAACCTGGATGAGCTTAAATGCTGCTTGAAACATCAGTACTCCATAACCTTACCTCCTATGTTTATTAATGGTTCTTATTAACATTTAAGATAATATTAGCAGCTATATTAAAAAAATGATGTCAGTTCTTCTTATAACATTCTAATAGTATCATAAAAAATCTACTATAGTATCTATAGTAATTTAATTTTGAGTAAACTAAATAATGGGTTACATTAAGTGTATACTTTCCTCTTTTAAGCAATCAATAAACCAGAAGTATAAGATGAAAGATTTTAATTGCTAAGAATATTTTAGTGGATCATACCTTAAAGACTTTGGCTGCAAGAGGATCCTTTTCCAAATCAATATCTAAAGGATCAATGTCAACTTCCATTAGATCCTGAAGTAGCTCAAGGTCAATTTCTTTATCTTTTTCCAAAGAGGAAAGAGGAGGTGCACCTTCAAATAATTTAAAGTGATTTTTTTGGTGGAATATATAAAATTTACCCAATATACTACTGCTTTTAATTACAAAGAAATTGCATTTACTTAAATATAAAATGTTTCTGATACAGAAGTCTCTAAATTTTTATACTTGACAATTAAGCCTAAGTAAGTACACAAACACATCATCCTATAACACACAATTAAAAACACCAGTGCAACAGTATGTAACTTCCTAGGGGAAAAGACCATAGGATTAGTCCTTGTTGAATCAGGTTACATAAACTTTGTTATTAAAAATAATCATTTCTAGAATGAACAATATTGTTCATTTTATTGCCTCAAACATTTAATTCATAAATTACATCCAATAGTTAGGGAAAGAAAACCCATTATTAAAGTGAAAAGTAAAGTTTTAAGAACACTGCTATTCACCTTATTTTTCTATCATGAGTTAGAAACTATTCTGCTCTCAGATGATTGCAAATGCTTGACCAGCCTTTTATGCCTTCCAACCTTTCTCTTCCTTTCTTTCTCAACCTTTTTTATTCAACATGTATTTATACAACGTTAAGAAAACATCAGACTCATTAGGGTTTGAGTATATGAAGATCAATAAAATAAATCTCTACCTTCCAATAAATTAACAGGGGTTCAAAGGTGAGGGTACACAATGGAAATTAAACCAAATACAGCATGGTAGCTGCTACTGGAGACAATCAATGAAGTAGGGAGCACCAACAGCAGTCTCCAACAGAGCTGGTGGTGATGGGAAAAGATTCTTGGAGGAGGGAAGCTATATGTGAATCTCAGACAAGTTCACTATGCAAACTAGAGAAGAAAGTCTACTCCAGGTAAAGGGACTATCAGACAGAAAGGATAAAATCATGAGAGACTCTAAGTAATGAAACAAATGAAATGACTGTAGCATTGCAACATATAAGGAAATAACTTAAACAGAGTCTTGAAAAGTAGGGAGTACACCACAAAGGTCTGTAGATGCTAAGATGCACACTATAGTTTTGAAAAGGCAGAAAACAAAGAAAGAAAAAAGACAAGAGCCACTGCTGTCTTTACCACTGTGTATTTTTAACTTCTTTCTAGCTTGTAATTGCTTCCACAGAGCCAAGACTGTATCAAAATAACATGGAAACTGAGAAAGAATACCATTTTACTAGAAAAAGCATGCAAAGTACTTCCCCGGTGGCTCAGCAGTGAATAATCCGCCTGCCAATGCAGGAGACAGGAGATGAGTCTGGGTCAGGGAAGCCCACACCTGCCGCGGAGCACTAACCCTGTTTGCCACCACAACTGAGCCTGTGATCTAGAGCCCAGGAACTGCAACTACTGAAGCCTGTGCACCCAGAGCAGGTGCTCTGCACCAAGAGAAGACACCACAATCAGAAGCCTACACGCTGCAATGAGGAGTAGCCTCCGCTCACCGAAACTACAAAAAGGCCCATGCAGTGATGAAGAACCAGCACAGGCATAAATAAATAAAGAAAAATTATTTTTAAAAAGAAGCATGCAGAAAATCAAAGTAAAACCTGTTTATCAGAAAAATACTGATATGGTTACTAAGGCCAAAGACTTACTATAAAAATTTTACACTTCATTAATATTCTTAATTTTGAAATTTAAGTTCACATTTTTAAAAAAAGAGCTAAGGATATGTTTAGTTAAAAAGCAAAGGATGTACCTGTCATATCATGTGTCAAAGGTTCATCGATAGTTTCCAGCAGCTGAACTGAAGACTGCTGCAGGGAGTCGTCAGAGTCACCAGCTGTTGCACCTACATCATCACTCACTGTTCCTTCCTCCATGGCTTCTGCAGCTACTGGAGCCAGCAATTCTCCTGCAGGTGAGAAAATCATCACCTTAACTGCTTTAGTAATTAGTAAAGACACCCAAAACATATTTTTTCATCTAGTATAGAGAATAGCATGTACACTCTACCAACCATAAAAGATTCTGAGACAAAGGAGTCCTCATTTATCCAAGGAAATGCTAGGGCCTTCCACTGCACTAACTTCAAATGCTAAATAGTAAAAACACAAAATGTGTGCCTTATGAACAAGGAGTCATTAGCATCACTTTAAATATATTAACTCACTTATTCATCAAAATAATAATAAAGATGTTTTTATTATCCTTATTTTACAGATGAAAGAAACTGAGGAATAGGGAGTACCTTCCTCAAGCATACCAAGAGAACTTGGAAGCAGCCCACTGCTGGTATTAATAAGGAAACAGACTAGCTCCCGTATCCCTGCACTTTATAACCTAATTCCTCCATAAACACTTGCATTTATCACAGGTGGTAACATAATTAAACACAGAAATAATTCAAAAAGGTTGCTACTGCTGAGATAAGACATTTTACACTTTTGAGGGGCACAGTTTCCTTTAATGATTAGTCAAGCATCAACAAGCTCATTTTGATATACCTTATTAAAAATAAATCCTAACAAACCTGCTAAAATATCCTGTAGCATACAAGTTAAGGAATATTGAGCCCAAGCACCACCCCAAGATATATCTCCTCTATTGAAGTCAGTTCCAACCAAAAGTAATAGCAGTCTTTCCAGTTGGGGTTCGTTCACAATCTCACATAGATGTATAGTTGGCCTCGTGGCATTTGCAATGCGTGCAAGAACCTGTAATACATTTTATAAAATCAAACACTTAAGTAGCCATTACATGTTTTCTCCAAAAATAAAGCATTGAAGTAACTTTTCAAATAGAATGTGTCTGATGTCAAAATATAACTGTTTGACATGAAATGCAAAGGAAATGTAACTTCATGGATCAAAAGTTAAAATCCGGGTAAAAAAATGAGTTGAAAAGTTCAATTTCTACAAACAATGAATATGCTACAGGAAAGCCTTCAGGGCTTTTCCCTCTGGAGAAGGGAAAGGCTACCCACTCCAGTATTCTGGCCAGTAGAATTCCATGGACTGTGTAGTCCCTGTGGTCACAGAGTCAGACATGACTGAGCAACTTTCACTTCACTTCACACTATTTACATTTCAAGTCTACATTAATCTAGTTTTAACTAGATTAAAAATGTATAATAGGTCTCCTAAAAATAAGTGCCCAAGTATTTCTAAAATCTTTCAAGGCACATTAAAAAAAACTAAACCGCATAAGAGGAAAACCAAGGCACTTTTATTTCTCTTAAAACTCAATTTAAAACTGTATTTTTTTTCTTCATTCTTTTTCTTATTCTCTAAGCCTGTAATTATAAATTAGGCCTATTAGTTTACTTACCTTACAAACAAATAATAAGAGATCTGCATGGCATGTAAAATCCATAGAGAGGAGAAACAGGACAAGTTTCTGGACTACTGAAATACAACGTTCATGGGCCAGAGTAAATGGAAGTGGTTCTATCTCTGGACTTTCTTTTGTTGTTGTAACTTCTGTGTCTAAATTAGAACGAGACCACTCTGCTGTCCGACGTAACCGAATCAAATCCTTAAAGTGCTATACACAGAAATTTACAATATTAAGTCAATGTTTATTGAATGAAAATTCTTTCAATATGAGTTTATTTCTGGGATGAAAATATACACTCAGAAAACCTACAATTTTAAAGAACACGATTTTTAAGCAAACCATAAGCTTCAGAAAGTAAGATTATTAAAAACTATACTGACAATATATGCCTTTGTCTATTTTAGAATAATGCATCAGATGTCTGACAGAATTTCAGAAAGGAGGAATTCTATAAAAAGGCTCTATTAGGGCAAATCTATTACTTTAAATATTACCAAAACACCCTAAACATAATCTTTAAAGGTGAATGGTAAAGAAACCTATACATACAAAGCATAGAGTATTAATTCATTTCAAATTTTGCTGGAATAATTGTAATCTCATATTTATAGAAACACAATATGCAAACTTCATTGCTATTGTAATGCTATCCCCCAAGTTGAAAAAAAAAAGTCATTATTTTTAAAAAAACTTTAAAAATCACTGAAATTAATTTTCACTCAGAATGGATACATTAAGAAAACTGTACACATCCTGAATCCTTTTATCATCAATTTACTGGAACACAATCCACTTTAAAGAAAATACACTAGAAAAATACTTTAAGTCCACATTAACTATGTATTTCCTTGAGTTAAAGCTATCTTCCCCCCCAAAGAAGTACATAGGATAGATTTTTCTGCTGATAAGCAGAATAACATAAAGCTTTCTGATCATTATTAAAGATATTTAACTATTCAAATAATTTAAAATATTAATACTAAACGGAAGAACAACTTTTCTAATTATATTAAAAAATAAAGATCATACCTTTGAGGTAGCCTGCTTTAATTTTGCTTGTTCTACCAGAAGTTTATATGATGATCCTTTGTTACTCTGTATTTTTTCTTTTTCCATCTGTTCCACCAAAGCCTTCTGTTTTGCTTTTAATAAGTTAAGTTGCTTTAAAGAAAATGTTAATCTTATAGTTAGCAATGTTAAAAACAACAAAATAAGCTATTGTACTTCTCAGAATCCATATAGCAAACTAATGGAATAAGTAGTTTTCTGTAAAGTCTAGTTTTAACTATATTGATTTTTTTAAAAATCACCTCCAAAATCCAAATAAAAGATCTCCCCATTTTGTAATTAAGAAGTAACCAATTTGTTATCCATGGAAGAAGAGAAATAAGTGGAATACTTTTTTTATGTAAGCCTCTAATGAGACTGACTAATGGAATGTTTTTAAACAGAGGAAAAGAATTATTTTTAAATACACTAGGAAAATACTTATACCGTACCAGAGTCCTAGCTTGGCTTTTATGGAAATCTCCTTCAAGAGTAGTAAATCTTTTGGTATGTCTATGATTCTTATTAATTACAAATTTTATAACTATAAATTCACATGCAGTTATTAAAAATAATGCAGAGATCTCTTTTACACTTTACCCAATTTGCCTAACCCATTTTGCCTAACAATAAATAGTAAAATATCACAACAGAGTAATGACATTATCACAATTCACCAAAGTTATTCAGATTTCAATGATGTGAAAAAGCTTCACATCATTTTTCCTGCAAAAGGGCCAATGGTTGCTCATAGTAGAAAAACTCAGAAGTAAAAGTAAGTAATTTAGTGCTAAGTCATGCTTTTTAAAAAACCCAAAGCTTTCACAAACTTTCAGAGCATACATGTTTTCATATAAATTCACATTTCATCTTAAATTAGCTTCCCTGGTGGCTCAGACAGTAAAAAGTCTGCCTGCAGTGCAGGAGACCTAGGTTTGATTCCTAGGTCAGGAAGATCCCTTGGAGAAAGAAATGGCAACCCCACTCCAATATTCTTGCCTGAAAAATCCCATGGATGGAGGAGCCTGGCAGGCTACAGTTCATGGGGTCGCAAAGAGTCAGACACTACTGAGCGACTTCAATTTTTTTCTTTCATCTTAAATCAATTATACAAATATTTTTAAGAGACATACTAGGCTCCATACTGGATATTAAAGATACAGTATATATTTCTATATATACTGTAAGACAGAGGAAGATAGATGCATTTTAAAATATAACTATAATAAAGTACTGGTGTATGAGAATCTGACATCAGCTATAAACTCATGTTAACAAAAGAATCTCAACAGAAGAATACAATAAATATAACGAAAGGGAAAATACAGGATACATGGGATTATTTTATAGGATTCTAATTTAGAAACCAGGGAAGATCTCCTTGAGGAAGTGAATATGAACTAATTTCTGAAAAGTAAGTTCAATTATCCAAGCAAAATAGTAAATTAAATGTTTGGCGGGGGAAGAGAAAGGGATGGGGGAATAAGCACATACTAAAATAAATCTTGGAGGAGAAGACTGGTTGCAGGTGGTCCAGGAACTCAAATTCAATATGGCTAGGCCAAAATTCAAACCTAAAAGTTAAGACGGGCAGATGATAGATATGCTAAAGCCACGTTAAGGGAGTTTTACCATCATTCAAAGATAATCTGGAAACCACTAACAATTTAGAGGTGGAGTGATATGATCAGGTTTGTATCTAAAAGAACTCTCTAGGTGCACCATGAAAAATGAACTGGATTGGGCAAACAAGGGCAGATACGTCTTCTGACTAGGCAAATGATGGCTGTACTTAGAAAAGTAGTATCAGAAATGTGAGGAGGTAGACAGTTTAAAAGAATTTGGCAAAAATCTGTGAACTATGTATTGTAGGCATCTTACAAATAAACAAACTCAGTCTCAAAAGTGTCAAATAATTTCCCTAAATTAAGTAGTTCATTAAATGTCATACCTAAGGTCTGATGGAAAGTCTACCTCAAACAATGTCTCAAACACTAAAACCACCCAAGCAAAAAAATACTGAAAGTTACCTGTTTATGATGAACTAGCTGCTTTCTTATTTTTCTGGAATATAATCTATCAAGGCTACTGCTGCCTTTGGAAGACCTACTTATGTTCTGGGTGTGCAGATTATTGTTAATAAAACTCCACTGGTTACCTACAGAGCAAGGAAAAGTTGTATTAGTAATTATGATAAATGTGATTTTAAAGTACTGTTCATACCCAGAAAATATAAAATAATAAATGTGTCAATCACAACAAAGCAGTTTTTTAAAAAAATTAAGGAAACCATCATAAAGAAATTGCTAAGAACACGTGATCTTAGAAAAGTTAACCTAGACCCTAAGTGACTTTAAGACCAGAGTTCTCTATTCCTTCAATCTTTCCATTAAGGTAACAGTCAACTTTTTCCACAACTGTTTAAAATTAATCTTTGTACAATACCACTTTGATAAAGTCAGTCAAATGTAACAACAACAAAATGCTTCTATTGCCTATTTCAAACTCTATGCTTCTGTGCAGGTATCCAAAAAAAAGGATACTTAGTAATCTGATTTAATGATTGTGAAAATAAGACTGAATAGTTAAAAAAACATGCTATATAGCTCTATTTCTTCTCATTCTGGAATGTGTCCAGACTATTCCATACCGATCATTATGTTCAGTTCAGGCTTAATACCACATGTCACCAATCCTCAATGAATTTTTTCACATCTGCTTAACCTAATGACAGCTTTTTCTGTTCTCTTATTATCCTTTGGTCAAGACAATTCAAATTCTTCCGGCCTTAAAAAAATGTCTTCCACCAATGTGTTTTCATAATACCTGAATGCTATGAATAAAACTAAGGCTTCACATACTATTTGTTATATTACAACTTTACATGCAGTTGCATTTGTGTCTTACTTCTAGAGTCTGTAACTGAGTAGTGACCTACAGATATGAATATACAGCATGGTTTAAAAAAAAAATCCTTGTGCATGAAAAGAATTCCCCACCCTATTCTCAAACAATGTGTATCATAAACAACTGATTAACATATAAAACATCTCAACAGCCCTTTAATAGTATAATCCTAATAATTTTTTAAAATTCCAAATTTTATGGAAATTTTTTTCTGTATTTACATATGATATGTAGCTGCTTCATAAATTCTTGTTAACTTGGAAAACAAGAAGAAAATAATTTATCTTACACTTTGATTTCCTTTCATTTAAAAAATTTTCTGTGCTTCAAGTTTATGGAGATTACAACTCACAAGAAGCTAAGAATTTCTATATCTTGGCATAAAAGTCATGTGCAGTTAATTAATAGAAACGTTTTATAACAGTAAATGGAGAGACACACTAAACACCATGAACCACAGTGACCCACAGGCTTCCTTCTCATTAGCTCCACGTGTATGTGTGTGATCACTGCTAAAGTTAACTAATGCCTTACATAAATTACATATAGCTGGAATTTCCAGGCCAAAGTCAGTTCTGGAAAAATCGCATAGCCATTCAAAATCCCCATCAGCAGATTATTATAAACTTGTGATACCTGTCATAAACCTCTCCCTGTCTTTACCATTCAAAGGTTTCTTTGCAGCTGCTGCTTCATCTTCTACAGTTGCCACATAATCCAGCAATCTGGACACGAGCATAACAACCCAACTGATCATGGGGATATCTAGTACTCCTGGATAGAAATGAAAGGGGGGAAATAGTCACGTGACCCTAAGAATCCTAATGAAGTCTGGCAAAATAATTATAAAATTAAGATATTTTATAACTCCAAAATACACCATATAATTATCAACACTAATATTTATTTATAGTAAGCCTCAAAATTGAAACCTGCGGCCACAAATTGAGTCACACATCAAATCTAATCGAAGATTTAACAAATCTTTCACGGTACAAAAACAGATCCATAAGTATAATTTGAATCTAACAGGTAATAACTTACAGAAAACAAGGTATAAGAAGCTATTCTTAGACTTAAAGGGGGCTGAAATTTAAAAAAAAAAGCTCTCAATTTACAAGTCATGTAGTTTTACACTATGTTTCAGAGTTTTTATTCCAGTAACAATTTTCTTGCTCAAACGAAGCTCATTATCAATAAACAGAACAGCAATGCTGCCGAAAAAATTAAACTTAAGAGCCCTGATTTTAATCATGATAGTATGAAAATAACATACACAATAATTTCCAAGTTCAAAATTCACATAAAGAAAAGGTAACACATTAAAAAAGCGGTAACCACAAGGCAGTCAATCACATGAAGGCTGGTCATTCTAAAAAGTCTGTATCATAAAAATATCAACAAAATGTGCAGCAAAATGAATATTAAAATAAATATTTCAGAGTAGTTTATAAAAACTGTATTTACAGGAATCTTATGTTTTTACTGAAGAACACTAATTTAAATAATACCTTCTGTCCTCCTATGCATGGCTAACTGTGGCTGAAGAGGTGACAGTAAGTTATCCAACAGATTAAGTAAGCTTTCCAATACTCCACTGTTACTAAGTGATCTCTGACCAATGCAGGAAAGTAACATGAAGACCCTAAAAAAAAAGATACAAATAAAACACTGGGTATGAATCAATTTAACTGTTCATATTCAAAATAATTCACACTGTAATTTAAGAGAGTAATGACAGACTATTTGGTTATTAGTAAGATTTATATCTGGAAGCACAATGTTAAAAATAGCTCTTTTTCAGCTATTTGCTTATATTTTCTAATTTTATCCACAAGAAATTAGGTAGAGACAACATTATCACAGACTCAAAAAAATACATTTGACTCATATAGTAATAGAATCTGACAGGAAATACTTGTAAACACAAATCAATAAACTCCATAGATTCAGTTAGGAAACTAAAGAATATGGTTCAGTTATATCATGTAGAATCTTCAATATGCCCTTCACCTGGCACTGCTCAAACTCTGAAAAGACATGCTTAATTTTTCCACACTCAGTATCCACATACACGACATTTCCAATTTGAACACCGTGGGAATAAACCACTAGTAACATTTTATCCCAGCATTTTCTGACCTACCTATCCTGTGGAAAGATGAGAAGCTGCTCGGAATTGTACAATTCCTGAAGAACATTAGAAAGAAACTGGCCCCACCACCTTTCACCACCACACAGCTGGACAAGCAGAAGACCAGTATGCAACCGTATCTTTGGGGTTCCACTGATGCACAGGTGTTTAAAAAGCTCTTCACAGGCCTGGGCATGGAACGTACTCTGCAAAACTGCAGGAACAGAGTGTCCTATTACAAGAAAGAAAACAGTAAAATTTCCTATTTAAGAGCATGCTGTAGGATCAAAATCAGCATTCCCAGATAGGCTTTCCTCCTATATGTGGAATTTTAATTGCTAAATATTTGGGAAAAAATTAGCAATTACATCAATTATACTTCTTCTATGTGGAGTTGGGTGAATCAGATAGCTGTGTGTGTGTGTGTGTGTGTGTGTGTGTGTGTGTGTGTGTGTGTGTGTGTGTGTGTGTGTGTGTGTGTGTGTGTGTGTGTGTGTGTGTGTGTGTGCGCGCGTGCGCATGTGTATATATTTGGGTGCACATGGTCACAGCCATATGTAATGATCAAAAATAGCTCCTGGCTAGAAACTGACAGTTCTGTTAGATTAGCAACTTTTAACAGCTTTCAGTGTTGAAATTTCAAATAGTAATTATTATTTTGCCAGTTAACACAATGATGTGGAACATCAATAGCTGAAACTCAAGAAAAAATTAATCACAGATTTAAGAAAAACAAATAAAAATAAGGGAAAAAAAATCACTCAACCTAAAAACACATTTCAAAAACATATCAGAAAGGATATCAAAATAAATAGTACCCAGTAAATATTAATACATTAAAACATACAAAATCATATGAAATGTATTTCTAGCCTTTTTAAGTACTTAAGCTAAATACAAACCATTGGAAGAGTGAAGAAGGCTGAGCAAAGTGTCCAATAAATATCTGATGATGGTACGTAACTGCTCTGTGGAAGACGTCTGAATTAAATCTTTTGGGTCTGATGTTTCACTTAACATCTTCCTACTTGCACCAAGAGCTACTTTGAGCCTCTGCACTGCATTATGAGCCAAATTTAGTTGAAGCTGTAGCTGGATACAGTCCTGATATGCAGAAAAAACTCGACTGTCCTCCTCGACTGCCTTGTCTGGCTTTCGCAAAAAGTACTGTGCGTTGTTAGCACTGTTGAGAGGAGGAAGATCAATACTTTGCAAAAGAGTTTCCAGTCGATGACAAGCTAAGTTATACCTATAAGTAAAAAATAAATGAACAAAATAATTCTTGCAATGTTCTCTTTAAAATACATATACGAATACACACTAAAAATAAAATCTCTCCAACAAGTTAACATACAACCATTAGAAAGAATTAATCAATTGGTAAGTAGAAAAAAAAAAAAAAGAACAATTATTTAATCACATTAATGCATTAAACATTATAACATGCTAGTGTCCTCTTGCCTTTTGCCCTTCTCTATACACTTATGAAAAGGCATTTCTTGACCAAGTATATGCAAGACATTATACAAAATATACAGCTTCGATAAGTTAAAATATACACCAATTTTCTACTAACCTGCACTGTATATCCTCCTGTAGAGCAACCATCATTGTTAAATGCTGGTCAATTTCTGGTTGGTTTGCAGATTCTCCCTCTCCCCTCAGAGGATCATGCATTAATTTCAGTTCACTCTCCCAAGGCAAGATATAGGTATGACCATAGTAAAATCCTAATGGGATTTTAGCTCTGGCATTTGTACTTCCATAACGTCCAATGACAGTGATCTGAAATGAAAACTTATAAATATACATACCTACTCATCTACAACAATAAAAGTCTGAATCATGTATTTTAAAAGAATTATTATAAAGGTATATTTTTATTAAAGTGCAGTTGATCCACAATATTGTGTTCATTTCTGCTGTGCAGCAAAGTGATTAACTTATACATATAGTTTAAAAGGAGACTTTAAAAGTATGTCTGAATATTTTTCACAACTTTCAGAAACAGAGAGAGTGTATCAATTCATCTTCTTGAAGTTCTTTACCTTCATGAATCTGCACACTGGAGGTGGTATCAAATCATGAAGAATTAGTGAATGGGTGCTAATATCAGTTGCCACTACCAATCGCCTCCCATCGACCTCTTCTCCTAATGTCCAAATGTCAATTGACAAGGAGGCCAAGTCTCCACAAGTGGGAATCAATACGTCTGTCAATAGTATTGGTCTGCCAAAATCCAAGGTCACAAATCTCCTTGCTCCTATGAGACAGAGAGAGCAACAGCTGACATAAAAGACCGCAACAATTAACCACAAGATACACTCAGAAACAACTTGGAACATTTATCTTAAGACATACAATCAACTTACTAAACTACAAACAATTAAGAAGTTAAAAATTCTCATTCAAAAATTGTCTAAAACTTCCATCTGTATTAAACTCCAAGATTTAAGTTAAAAATATATATAAGAATAAGTTACTGTGAAGGCAATCAACTGTACACATAAGCTTATTTTAAAACTTTAAAACCAAAAAAGGTAAATCAGCAAAAACAGAATATAGATGAACTCAATAAACTACCTATCTGTTCTTCTTTCGGTCACTTGGTCTTTTTTTCTTCTAATTTTACAACTAAATGTATTAATGATGCCAAATTTTATTATTTGATTTTGGTTTTCTTAAGCCCTGTTTAACATCTTTTGGAGCTGCATCTTACATTGGGGTAAAGATGTAAAGGTAAAGCTTAAGGCCTAAACCACATGTAGGCATTACTACCACACTAAAAAATCTCTTACTAAGGCCCTACAATGGAGACAGATAAAGCTTATCTCAAACAGTGCCTCCCTCCCATACTGACACATCACTGTCTCTTCAGCTCAGTGCCAGATGAAGCAGAAGGCTTACTATTAAGGGCCACACTGAAGAGGCAGCATGTCTTCTCTGTGTGAGCTCATATTAACGAAAGGCAACAATGATCTGAGGGGAGAGCAGATTTGCATCTCACACACATTTCAGGAATAAGGTCAATTACTGAAATAGTAGGCAGAATCATTAATAAAAATTCTAATTATTTTCGTTCTTTATTGGGTTTGGGCCAGATAGCAATTTTACTAGTTACACTATATGGTTAAGGAACCCAAACTAAATTTAACTAATAGGACTAGTGATATCTCCACAGAGCAGTTTTATGGAAAACCAGGGAGTTATCAGTAATTTTTCCTAAACAGGTAAGACTACTGAATGAAAAACATAATTCTCCCCTTTAGGGGGCTAACATGCCGTAGTCAACCCCAGAGATAAAAAACCAAATCAGAGTGTAAACAACTGCTGACACTTCATAAGACTGGACGCATAAGACTGGATGATATATTTCACTCTAAATGCCACAAACACTAATGTTGCTACCAATGAATGGTTAGTTGGGCAGAAAACACTGTCAATATCTTTTAAAAAACTCTTCCAAAGAGGAAACTACCCACTGCAATAAACCAAATATGGTTCAACTCTTCATATAGTGAAACTAATACAGTACTCACTATAGTCACATTACTTACACCTGCGGCTGATTCATGTCAACATATGGTAAAAACCACCACAATCCTGTAATTAGCCTAATAAGCCTCCAATTATAATAAATAAATTAGTTTAAAAGAAAAAAAAACACAACAAGGATTATTGTTAAGTTCTGCTGCTGTTCAAGCCCAGAAATAACAGCTGGTAGGGTAATAAGGGAAATATTTCCTATGGTGTATTAGTAAACCTGCTCTAACTGAAAGCACCTATCCTGATCATAGGTCTCTAGCAATAAAAGCATGGTAGAGGCCTAAGTAAAACCTTAGTTATCCAGAGACCGTGAAATGTTAATCCTACTCAGTTACTATCAGTAGTAGTAACTCTGTCAGCTATTCTCAAAAAAAATGGTTCCAAGATTAGAACCATGAGACTGATGCTAGTCTTAGAAATACTTCTTTAAGCATAATTTTTAGTGTAATTGTAACTATGCAGCTACAATGGAGGCAGATACTTATGCCAACCATAGCCCAAGAGGTGAGATTCTTATACAGATCAAACCCGCTGCCTGGAAAGAATGAATGAAACTATTCAGCAGCACGCTTCCAATTCAGCTTCACCAGTACAGAGTCTGAGTCCTAATGTGATGTTTGCTCTTGGTTAAGAAGCACTTTCCCAAGAGCAGATGTGATTTATTTACACAGGAAAATCAAACTACAAAATACCGTCTTCTAAGAACCAACAGACAAAGCAAAAAAATATATACTTTAAGAAAATCAAAGATTACCTGAATGCATTCGCTCTATAATAATGGACTGGTGAGGCGGAGGTTGAAGAAAATGTGAAGCATGAGAAATTGCAAGGGCTAGACCAGAACCAAGTGGATTCTAGAAAAGAAAAAAGTATAACTCTATATTGATATCACTTTTGCTCTATAAAAACTAACCATAAAATGAAGTTAATAAGTCTCATTTCCTGATGTATATTCTGTAGTATTTTATAAAATAATCTGATTTGATATTAACAAGTTAACTGAATTTGCCTTCTAAAGTTAGCATATACATCAAAATATTTTTAAATGTCTAAGCGAACACCTATTTAAAATATAGTAATTTACCATTCTGGACTTGTTGGAATTTTTGTTATGTGCAGCAAGATTGACTGTTGGGGGATCAATAACTGAGCCTGGGAAAAGCTGTGCAAGTTCGGCATTAATCACAACGGAAACTGCTTCATTGGGTGGGGTGAGTGGTGGAGTCATAAAAAGTGGTGTTGTTTTTGGAGTGGGTGGAATAACGTCAGATGGATGAATGAAGAATCCAGGGGCTGCCACTGGGTTGGAAGGCACAGAGTTGTGAACAGGACCTACTGCTGATGCTGCTGACGCTGCTGCAGCTGCTGCAGCTGTTGTCTGATGTAACTTGGCTTCCAGCTTTGCTTTCTGTAAAAGAAGTAAAAGCAACAAATATAGACTAATCCTGCCTACCTATACTGTGGGGAACACTACATGGTATATATTATGAAAATAAACATGATTAACTGGATCCTAGTGCGATAAAAATGAAAATAAGTAAAAAAATGGACTCAATATGAATGGCGTACTTCTATGTTACATATATATTTCCTTAAAAATCTAATATTAAATTTCCTGAGTATTTGGGCAGTAGGACCTTCTCAAAGCAAAGGAGGAAAAGAAGCAAAACAATTAAACGTAAGTAAGGAAAACAAAATTCTTCTTCAAACAAAATATTAACAGGAAGTGGATTCTCATGTTGCCTAACCTGACACAATCTGTCACTAGAAATTGTATAGTCCACAACAAAATCTCCAAAACATCTGCTATTATTAATAAGTTTTAATTCACATTTATTTAGTGTCTTTAAATGTTGTTTTAGGTTTTACAATGCATAAAAATAGTAACTATTAACACTTATGTTTGACCAAGAATATTTATAAACAGAATAAAGAACGGATTTTAAAGATTACAAAGAAATTATCAATTATATTCCCCAAGATATGTACTATAAAATGCATATATATAATTTTTAAAAATTTAAGTATATCATGAAGATGTTACCTCAATTTTTGCAGAAAATGGTTATCTCAGATCGGTCAAACCTAATTTCCTTTATGAAAATAACAGTCATTTTTACAGTACTTTTTCAGCTTTTGAAGTTTAGAGACAGCATGAACAAAGAGCCAAATAGTCTCCAACCTGTTGCTGAAGCTTCAAAAGCTGCTGCTGTTTCTCTTGCAGCACCTGTAGCTGTTGCTCGGCTGAAGCCATTGCATGAGAGAGAGACTGCAAAGCTACCTGGGCTGCTGAACTCAGGGCTGTCGAGGCTTCCCCAACTGTCCCAGATGATAGTCCACCTACTGCAGGAGTAACCCCGAAGGAACTCACTGGCATAAGACAAAGGGGGAAAACAGGATAAAGAAAAGGCTCACAGAGAAACATATACAAAAGCACACTACTTTGACACTAAACAACAGTTAGTTTTCATTTAAAAAATAAAAATCTTGAGAGGAAACCTTAATGGTAAAACTATACTAATAATAATAGTATTCAAGTATAAGGGATCCAAGAATGATATCTTAATCAAAGAAAATTAGTATACTTTTAAGTTTAAAAATATTTTTAGCCTAAAGACATTTCATTTAATATGGCTAAAATGAAAATACAAAACAATAATCTTCTATAGTTTTAGCATGAGAAATAAACTGAGTTTTGCTTTACTAAGATTCTACAGAAACAACACCTCTTCTCCCGCCCCTAAAAAGCTAAAAAAAATAAAATAAAAAACTTTCAATTATAAGAACATCGTTTAACAACACTGCTGACACCGATTTCTCATTTTACAACATAGCCTAAAAAGAGAATCTGGTCCACATACAATATGTAAAGCAGTGTTTCCTCAGAACACTAACAGGAAGAGAAATATGTCCTATGCACAAATAAGTCTGGAACACACTGCTTACCCACGAATATTACCATTTTTAAAGATCTATAAAATTACACAAGTTTAAAATATTTTTACTCCCCTTTTCAATGTTATTCAAATATGTAGTATAAAAGAACTTTTTTTCCCATTAAATATTTACCAGTGTCTGTGTAAAACATTTTGAAAAAAGCTGTGATAAAAACTTAATTTCATAAACTCACACAATCTTCAAGAAGAGAGGCAAGAACACATATACAAAGGAGAAAAGACAGTCTCTTCAGCAAGTTGCACTGGGAAAGCTGGAGAGTCACATGTAGACCAATGAAGTCAGAACAAACCCTCACATCATACACGAAAATAAACTCAAAATGGCTTAAAGACTTAAATATAAGACATAACACCATGAAACTCCCATAAGAGAACATAGGCAAAACATTCTATGAATAATAGACATAAATCACACCAATGTTTTCCTAGGTCAGTCTCCCAAGGCAATAGAAATGAAAGCAAAAATCAACAAATGTTGATTCAACAATGAATGAAATCAAACAAACTTACAGGCAGAGCAAAGAATACTATAAACACACAAAAAGACAACCTATGGCCTGGGAGAAAATATTTGGGAAAATGCGACCAACAAGGGCTTAATATCCAAAATATACAAACAGTTCATACAACACAACAATAAAAAAACAAACAGCCCAACTGAAAAATCGGCAGAAACCCAAATAAAAGAAGACATACAGAGGGCCAATAGACATGCGAAAAGATGCTCAACACCACTAATTATTAAGAGAAGCGTAAAACAAAACTACAACAAGGTATTGTCTCACACTGGTCAGAATGGCCAAATTAAAAAATCTACAAGTAACAAATGCTGGAGAGAGGGTGGAGAAAAGGAAACCCACCTTTGGGTTGGGTGGGAATGTAAGTTGATATAGTCACTATGGAAAACAGTATGTAGGGTCCTTAAAAAACTAAAAATAGAATTTCTGTATTATTCAGCAATTCCACTCCTGGGCATATAACCAGAGAAAGCTCTAACTCAAAAAAACATACATGGACCCCAATGTTCACTGCTGCACAATTTATAATAGCCAAGTCAAGGAAGCAACCTAAGTGCCCATCAAAAGATGAATGGATAAAGCTGTGGTATACATATACAATGGAACACTACATGGCCATGAAAAAGAATGAAATAAGGCCATTTGCCGCAACAGGGGTGAACTTGGAAATTATTACATTAAGTGATAGAAGTCAGAAAGAGAAAGACTCACTTATATGGAGGAAAGACAACTGCTACAATAATAGGAAATGTAGAAGTTACCCTGTAGAGCTAACCTTAGTGGCAGAACTAGGGTTAGAACCAAGGACTGTGTGAAATCAAATATAATGTTAGGCACAATGCTAAGTAAGGAACTTAACTCATTTAAACTTTACAATGGCCCATGAGCAGGTAATATTTTTACCCTATTTCACAGGTAATGTATCTAAAACTGAGGGAGGCACACAGAAAAAATTAACACAACATTTTAAATCAACCATATCCCAATAAATATAAATAAGTAAAACTGAGGGAAGTAAAATTCACTCATAAATATTTGAAAAGTAGGAGGGGGGAGATAATTTAACAGCATATCTTGATATCTAACAATGAGTATGTTATGCCAGAATTCAAATAAACTATTTTTTTAAAACTAAGTTATAATCACAAAATAGAAATAACAACAAAACTGTGCATAGCCTCTTACAATAAAAAAATTTCCTCTGTTAAAAAAAAAAAACGATCACTACACTGAAGCCATCCAATACCTCATATAACATGCACAAATTCAACAATATGAGTTTGGTCAAAGAAAGTGCAATCATATCTCATATATGCTGTGTGCCCCAAAATAAAATCTACTTGCTCTACCAACTGTTCCACCAAAGCAATAGCAGTTCATTCCAACTCTGGAGGGAAAATTATTAGACTTACTGAAGCATTTATGTTGTCCTTGTACTTTGGGGATAATTTAAATGACTTGAAATATTAACCATGTATACTTTAGCCTTCTACTGACTTTAAAATCTTAATGCCCAAATAATATTCAAAGGAAAATGAGCTAAATCACGAGAAACACATAAAAGACAAACAATCCAAGAAAAATGTCATTCTGCTACTACAAAAGCAAAGAAAAAAATAAAGAGACATGAAAATGGAATTGTAAGGTAAATCCAAATGAATACTGAATACAAAAATCATAATAACCTCAAGAATTAAAATAATATAAAATTAAGGTATGAAGTCATATTGCCATATAACTCAAAATAGTGATTAAATAATGTTCAATATATTTGCACCGTATGGGAAAAAAAGTAACTGGATTTCTGGATGTCAAGGATGTATATTATGCTCTCTGGGATAACTGCTAAAAATAATAAAAAGAAAAATCGCTCAATAAAAATAGAGTCACCAATAAAATGGAGACAAAGGGAAAAAAAGAAACATCTAATAGGCAAGATGAGAACTCTAACAGAATATATAAAATACATGGTATATTTGAATACAAATATATTAGTAATTATATTAAATGTAAATAAGCTAAACACTCCAATTGAAAGAAACAGGACAAAAAAGGTAAGTACATTCTGCTTATAAAAGACATATCTAAAATAAGGAGATTCTGAAAAGTAAAAATATATACCATACAAATAGTAACCTAAAGAAAGCTGATGACTGGTACAGAAATATCAAAAGAAGCAATTTTAGGAAAATCAATGCTAGAGAGAGATAATAACTAACAATAAAAGATTCAATTCATAAAAAAGATACAACCATTCTAAATTTGTATGATAGCTTCAAAATGCATAAAAGGAAAACTGCTGAAACCAAAACAGACAAATCCACAAGTATAATGACAAAAATTTAACATGCTGATCTTATTAACTCAAAAAAAAAAAAAAAAAGAAACATAAAATAATTAATAAAGAGAGAATCTGAAGAACACAATTAGCAAACTGTATATCCAAGTGGATATACAGAGTACACTTCACCAAGCACAGACTAAACATTATGGGTGAATTTAACAATCATAACATGGAACTTCAACAGCTGACCAAAAAATACATAAATGCAATTCTATACCACACAGACCTTACTCAACCAGTGTTTAGGAACATGTAGCTAAGAAGTTATGAAAGTGAAAGTTAGTTGCTCAGTTGTGTCCACTCTGCAACTAACCAGACTCTTCAGAACATGGGATTTCTCAAACAAAAACACTGGAGTGGGTTGCCATTCCCTTCTCCAGGGGATCTTCCTGACTCAGGGATGCAACCCAAGTCTCCTGCACTGCAGGCAGATTCTTGACTGACTAAGCCACCAAGGAAGCTGAGCTAAGAGGTTATACAAAGAAACAAATAAAAACATAGAAATGATTACTCTTTATAAAAAGTCAGGACAATGTTTACCTTCTTCAGAGAGGGAGGGAAAAATAAATTGAAGTGGGCATAAAGAAATTTGTTTACAGAGTACTGGAAATGTTGTTTCTTGACCTGGTAGTCATGGGCGGTTTGTGTTGTGATAAATTGCTTCCCTATACAATTGTTTACTGCACTTTTCTGCATGAGTATTGTATTTCACAATTAACATGTTTCAAAATAAAAGGAGACAGAAGTTGAGAGACTACACTCATCTAGCACCTTATGATCACAACTCAGGATTTTGTCTTAAAATTTAATAAAATCCCTCTGCTGGCAACAATTTTGATCTGACTGCAATACAAAGTTGAATTATTATAAAAGCACAGACTTAAAAAAAAAAAAGCATAGACTACTTTTGGCACGACAAGAAACTGGTCCTATTATTTGCTTTGCAGAAGAAATGGGTAGGAATGTAAAGGAATACTTTTTTCAAATCAGATCTTTTGTTTTAAATTTCAAACCTTCTGAAAATATTACTTATCCAAATACATTAATTTTCTTAAAATAAAAAATTAATTTCATGACAGTTCCAAAGAAAAAGCCTGATTTAAAAAACTAAAGAGTTCTCAGACCTCCTGGTGGTCCTATGGTTAAGATTCTGTGCTTCCACTGTGGAGGGCATGGGTTTGATCCCTGGTCGGGGAACTAAGACTCTGCAACCAATCAATCAATAAATCAATAAATAAAACAAAACTGAATAGTTTTCTGGAAGTTTATTTTCTTGTTATGGCATGTTTCCATACCACACTAAATGTGTAAGTTTCTATAAAATGACTGTAATAGTCCAAGAAAACAAACATAAGTAGATATTGATCCTTCTGGCATCTCCAAGTAAAAGAAATAAAAAATTTTACTTTAAAATTAAAACTCTCAGCTAGATAAGCTATGAATTTCATTTAGTGGTTACTTCCACAATTGCAAGAAATATGATTCTGAATAAAAAGGCACTCAAGCAACTGTTAAGCTCCCTTTAAAACATGCTGCCATTCTGCACCCAAGTGATTAAATTTTTCATGACTTTCATGACTTCTAAGCAACTATTTTTACTTTCTGAAGAAACAAAGACACTTACGAAAAAACACAAACAGTAGAATTCATTCAAGACAATATTTAAAAACACATCTGTGACTATAATACAAATATAAAATCATATTCCAATATTTCTAATTACAAAAGCTTCAATTATTTGTGCCCAGACAGAACAATGTGTAACACAGATCTTACAACATAAAGAAAAAAACAAAGAAAAAAAGATGTACAAAATAAACAAGTTGTCATCAATCATTCATTTAAAGCATCACCACCACACAGACTCAAACACACAAATAGCAGGTTCATGTATCCAAAGTTATTTTAAACTAGCTAAAGAAACAGTTTTCCCTCTGTACTCATCTCAAATTTCTCACAGACACTAACAAATATACTTTTAGCTTTAAATGCAAGAAATAACACCATGATGTGAAAACTACACACAAGACTGGCCGACAGTTGATGACTACTGCAGATGGATAATGAAAATAAAAAGTTTATTGTACTCTTCCCTTTACTTTTATCATGTTTGATATTTTCCAAATTGAAATGTTTCTAAAATTCCACACACACAAAAGCAAAAAGATTTAACGTAAGGTTCTAGAATGTAGGGGAAAAAAACCCATGAATAGACTTAGAAAAGATATGAAACTACTTATGATTTTTCCTCAGAATCTCCCTCCAACCAACAAGTTTCTACTTCACACAACAGTAAAGGAGTTTTACAGATAATATAAACAGATATGTAAACTTACATATCACTTTATTGCAACATAAAATATGTAATAAAAAAATGCATATAACAAAAGAAGGTACATACCAGTAAACGTACTTGCATCATCCCTTTCTATTCTTGTCCCATCACTAGTTGACACACAAGAAAAGTGCAGAGGTTCAACTTCTAGAAGTCCAGTGAGAGATGTGAAACTACCTTCAGCAGCCGTGCAACTACTAACCTTTCCATTTCCTAATACAAAGGAGAGACAAGTTTTATAAAGGGTGAAATTAATCTTAACAAGGCAACAATCATAGTGAGAATTGTAGCCACTACTTCAATTTTAACTACAAAGATGTATAAATGCACAAACCTTACACAGGGCTTCAACAATGGACATGGTGTTAAGAAAACTCACAAACAGCAGGTACAACAGAAGGTGCTACAGTACTGCTCCGTACTACAGAAGCAGAGTTGTACAGAAGCAACCATTAACAAGAAGCATACACATTAACAAGAAACTAGAACAAGTGATTCAGATTTTAAATGAGGAACAGAAAACAAAAGAAAAATAAATATTTTAAATAAGGAAAAAATAAGACGGCTACTTAGATTTAAGCATGCAAAAAAATCAGAATATATTCTATGATATCAAGTGTATAAATGACACTAAATTAAAATTTAAAAAATACTCTTAAGATATTAGCAAGATTATATTCTAGAATGAGATATACTGCTTTATAATCATAAAAATAAGTTAGCACATGTAGCAGTAAGAAAAAAAATCAAATGGTCACATCCACGCAAACCATAAACGACAGAAGACTGGATGGAAGAACCCAAAAGAATTAAGAGTGTATATGGTACCATGGGAGGAAGAGGGAAATGTCATTTTTAGTACTTGTCAAATTTTCTAAAATCAGAGCAATACTTTTAAATAGAATTCTTTATCAGACAAAGTAAAACAGAAAGAGAAGATGGAAAGAATGGAGACAGAGAAAAAACCTAAAGGAATAAATTAAACGCAAGACTAAACGATCAAAACCTTATTCTCCAACATCCATTTGCACCCAGCACAGGACCTGATACATGTGTTAAAAAAAATAATAATAATTTACTGAGCACTTATTCAATAGAAGACATGGGAGATACAAGAGAAAAATGACAGGCCCTAGTTGTCATGAAATGCATATTCTATTCAAGTTTACCAGATATGAAACAAATAATTATGCAATTGAACCTTAAAAAAAAAAAAGTGCTACACTTTACTTAGGAGAAGTTCACAGGACAAATAAGTCAAGGGGAAATCAATCTAAGTGAATGGGCAATAAAATACTTCCAGGATGAGGTGAAGAGATTCATGTGAAGAATAAAAGATTTTTATGCATCTACTCCAAGGAGGCAGAGGAACCCAGGCAGAAGAAATGACATGAATAAAATCTCTTCAGTAGAAAGGAACATGGCACATTAGAGGAACTGAAAGAAAAATGTGCCTACCGGAACATTTCTCAATCCTAAAATCTCCACACATCTTTAAAATAATTAAAAGAACTCAAATATTGAGCTTTCATTTATATTGGTTGTATATATAGAGAGATTTACAAAAGTAGAGACTTTAAGAAGAGAATATATTAAACATTAATTCACATAATAGTAATAAATTAATCTGATTAGATATAAAATCTTTCATTTTTGATAAAAAAAATCACTGTCTTCTAAAACAAAAATAACTTAAATGAGAAGGGTGGCAAAGTCTTACATTTTTGCAAATATCTTTAATATGTGGCTTATCAAATGAAGTTGGATTTGCCTATCTGGATCCAATCTATGACAGCATGAAGATGCTTTGGCAGAAATACATGAAAAAAATCTCTGACAAAGAATATACATAGTTAGATAAGAAAGGAATATTTTAATAAAGTATTAAATATTCAAAAATTTGAAAAGTGCCAGTTTAGGATTAATTGCAATTATAGTATCTGAAATCTTGAAAAAGACCTTCTCAAACTCTGCTATAGCAAGATTAGTTGGCCTATCTTATTCTTTTAAGGAATCTTCTGTCCAAGTATGATGATGACTCACCACACATCAACCATTTGGAAAATACTGGTTCATTACTATATACAGATCTTCCAAAAGTTAATATACTTGCTTATATAATGTCAGAAAATGACACTAATATCATAGCCCATCAGAAAAGTCATTGTGTATTGAGAAGCTGTCAAGCTCTCTTTGGAGGACAAAAGTTTTCCAGAATTCTAATCTTTGCTTAAAAGTTCTACTTCTAACATTGGCAACAAATAACTATCAATTGGATGGATACTGACACACTTTTTAAATTCATTTTCGAGAAAATACCTGCCAAATAATCAAATCTGAATGAACACTTTTTGTTTCTCATTCTTGCAAATAAAAATGGCATTCCATGAAATCAGCAACAGAAGTTTACAGCTATAACAACTACACAAGTTCATTTTCTTGAAACAACCATGGTTCCTCAGTATGCGGCACAAATGTTTGATGCACACTTCTCATTTCATCACAGAATATTTAAAAGATGTGTACTCCTGGGTTCAAAATTGAATAAATTAGTGATTTTAACTATTTCATCAAAGATATTTCTAAGTAAAACCATCATGTTTCTGACTGTTAAGTGTATGGGGAAGATCATCATGCTTTCACATAATCAGTACAAAAGTCTATGCAGAGAAAAGGGCAGATAGGAAAACAGTTGACCCACGGACTCCCTGAAAGGATTCAGGGACCCTGAGAGAGCCTATGGACAACACGTTGAGAATCACAGGACCACAAAAAGAAAACTAACAGGGGAAGGGAAAAAGTCAGATCATACAAGATCATCTATGCTATATTAGAGACTTTGGATGGTACAATCTTGGGAAGACATGAAAAATACCTTGAGAGAATAATCAGATCAAGTTTACATTTAAAAATGACTGCAATCATTACACTGTAAAGGATGAACAGAAGTGAGCCAAGAACAGATGCAGAATAACCAGCTGGAAAGCTATTTGTTAGTCCAGGTTCAAGATGACTGTGACCTGGACTAAAATCCTGTGATCGTGAGAGGTAAGAGAATGGGCAAATTGCAAATACAGGTTGGTGGAAAAATAGATAGGCTCAGATGACAGCCCCAATGTGGAGGATGAGAGAGAGAGGGAGAGAGGATACAGTTCACATTTCTGTTTTGTGCTACAGACGCCATTAACTGAAAAAGGAAATGCTGCAGAAGGTCTGATGGTAAGGAATAAAAAAATAAGACATTCATATGGAGACGAATAGTCATTCTAAAATGAATATGGCTGCTCTTGTGTATTTAACCAACCCCCTGGCTTGGCCTGAGCTTTATGGTCTTCTCCTTACAGTTTCTCTGTAACAAACTTCATTCTATCCTAAAGTGTACAGGAGGCATCTATAGTTCTAACCCCTTCTCTGAGGTCTACTCATAATTTGACATGTCACTTAGACACACACTGGCATGAGGTAATCAGAGCCTAAGTCATCAAACAGAATAATTTATTAAAAAGCAAGAAGACCAGATGTATAATATAATCTCTTTCATTAAAAATGCTCATAAACACGGGTAGCAAACAAGTCTAAATAGCTAAACATTCTGTTAACAACGGTAACCTAAGAGAATGGAGAGGTTAAAGTTGAGATATTTTGCATTTTATTTTTGTATTTTATTTTTCTCTTTTGTTTTTTTCACAATTCATAACTAAATTTAAACAAAACTGAGACTAACTCTCCAAACTTACTTGTATTTAACATGGTAATTATCATGTTTACAAGTAAATTTTTTAGCATTTTGGTTTACTAATAACAGTTGTAACAAGTTCAATAAGAAGGAAGAAAACAAAAAATAAAGTGATTATTGTTCTAACAAAAACAGAAAAACACCAAATTCTAGCATCTGAAGAGATTATACAAAGTGTTATACATTCAGTCCTAAAAGCATATTCTTTAGAAGCGCATCCCAGAGTACATGTAACACTGGGTACCAAGTTTACCTCAGAAGAGTATGATAGAAGATGCAGAAAATTATTTTTTCTTTCTCCATCTTTGCTTACTAAAAAAGCATATATATTCCTTTTATTTTCTGTAATATGAAATAATATGTTCTCTGATTTTACAGACAGCAAAGGCACACCAAGTAAAATTGGAAAGACTACAACGAATAAACAAATTTTAGTCTATTAACATTAAAGTCATACTAACATAATGAAACACACACAAAAAAGCAACAAAAAAACCCAAATTTGCAACCCTGTCAAAAAGAACATCAATATTTTTTGATGGGGGAACTGAGAAACAAAGCAAATAGTTTAATGATTCACAGACACAAAAGTTAAGTTCCAGAAACTTTTAGTTCCCAAAGACAGAATGGAATAACTACAATCTATTAAAAATTGACGGTATCTTAAACCAAGGTAAAAAATTCAGAAATTCCTTTAATCAAACATTTTACTACCTGAAAGTACATCTGACAAATCAATTTCATCAGACTGGACACCAACGCTGCTGTTGTACACAGTTTTGCAAGAAGAGCCACTCATCTCCAAATCAAAGAGGACTGGATCGAATGGTGAACTATACAATCCGTATCTGAAAAATAAAACAAGGTCCTAGCGATTTTCCTGTCAGTCATCTAATTAACAAATTTTCTATTTACTTAGCTTTAGCACTTCCCTGGTGGCTCAAACGGTAAAGCGTCCACCTACAATGCGGGAGACCTGGGTTCAATCCCTGAGTCGGGAAGATCTCCTGAAGAAGGAAATGGCAACCCACTCCAGTATTCTTGCCCAGAAAATTCCATGGACGGAGGAGCCTGGTAGGCTACAGTCCATGGGGTTGCAAAGAGTCGGACACGACTGAGAAACTTCACTTCAAAAGCAGTTTTTATACAGGGCAGAAGGAGACACTAACCAGATTTAACTCAAATTCACTGAACTGTGTTCCCTGCAAGCCTATGCTCCAAAAGATACAGTTCAGAGACTCAATAAATGTGATTTCAATTAAGCTGGTAACTAATGAACCAAGACTGAACTTTCATCAGTAGACTGAATCAAAAAAAGAGGCTTTCAAGCACCCTTCCCTTGCCTCAATCATGACATTGACTCAGCAGAAGATATAAAGGTTTTTGGTAACATTTCATCAAAATCAAGATTTCTAATCAATAAAGATGATTATAAAGGTGACTGCTTTAAATAATAGAACACTCTACTTCAAAAGAACTCAAATCTAACCTTTAGATATTTCTTATTTAATTATGTTTAAGTTTTAGAAAATCAAATGGCACATAAAGAATACTAGTTAAGGGCAATACATGATTTACAGTTTCACCTTACAAAGTTTTAACAATGAAGAAACAAATTACCTTAAGTGCTTTTTCCACTAGCAAGAAACACCAGTTATAAAGATTTTTAATATAATTAGCCCTCCAAATAAGCATCTTCAGGACTTCCAAAGTTGTTAAAGGGAATTATTCTCAGAGAAAATAGAGGGAAAGAAAACTTAAGCAAATACATATCATAACAGTTCTGTGCAAAGGTAGTACCATATCCAGAAAGGCCCATCATTAGTCATTTCATAAGTTAAAATACCTGGTCTGAAGCAAAGCCTCCATTGGTGTTAACCTGTCCTGTAACTGTCTGGACACAGCAGTAAGCAGAGACGCACATGCAGTGCTGCACCCAGCCAAGTCATCATCTTTAACGTAATTCAGCAAGACAAAATACCAATAGACAGAACCTGAAAACAACAATAACAAATTAATGTTTCTTTTCCTCATTTCTCCTTCACAAAGAAAACTTCAGATTTCACATTTATGAGTATGTCCTCTTTTCCTAGAATGATTTTCTGGAAAGAAAATCTGTACGGGCAAATTACAAAGAAGGACTAACTCCCTGGAGGACTCTAAGATGATGCTGACAAAGAATCGCATTATATTTTTTGAGAAGTGTACAAAGTCAACCTAGTCATTTAGGTTTTCAGTAAAGTGAGATGACTCTGATGGACATTTTAGAATAGCCAGAAAAGTGGAAATGTCAGATCTTTCAAACAATCTTTCCTAAAATACTCTTTCTCTGTACGAAAAATTTCAAAAACAATAAATGGGAATGAGCTACAAATAACATACTTCAGCAAGTGAATGAAGTGTAGTCATTCTATATTGCCAGTTAGATATAGACCAAAGTGATCTTAAAAGGTGTTCACGACGATGTATTTTTACTCTTTTATAAAACTTGAGATATCTGAGTACTAATTACACCCCATAATTTAAGCACCCAATCTCTAACACTGCTTTCAAGAGACTGTTTTAAACACCAGAAACTATCACAGTGAGCAACCAAGTCCAAACATTCTACTCTATGTAACAAAAGAGTTTATAGTTTTAGTCAATATATGTTAAAGGCAAATATAAATGGATTCTTTGTCTAAATTAAGATACTAATAAAATAACCATTTATCCGGCTTCCCGGGTGGCACAGTGGTAAAGTGTTCACCTGCCAATGCAGGAGACACAAGAGACACGGGTTTGATTTCTCAGTTGGGAAGATCCCCTGGAGTAGGAAATAGCAACCCACCCCAGTATCCTTGCCTGGAAAATTCCATGGACAGAGGAGCCTGGCGGGCTACAGTCCACAGGATCACACTGAGCAGCAGCAGCAACCACTTATCAACTCACTTTAAGCAAGCTTTTTTTCTGATACACCACAAAGGTCAAATTCTTGTGGAATATGAGATAACTTTTTGAATGGATTGGTTATTTATGAAATAAAAGACTGTGAGAAATGTCTTCAAAATAAATAAATAAATAAATAATAACACTAGGTAAAGGGCAAAGCAGTAGCCCTTCATAGTAAATTCCTACCTGATAACTACATTCATTCTTGAATGGCATTTCCACAGTTTTTAGGTGCTGTAAAAAAAAAAAAACTCACTGGTCCCTTTCAGAAAATTCCAATTTGCCACAGACCCTACCATTCACATACTATATGTGTATGAACCATTTAACTAATTTATGATATCTCTCTGGCATTTACAGACATTTTAGTTTGTAACATCTGATCTACCATCACTAAACAACCAAACAACTCAATTATTTTAAGGAACTCCACAAAATGTATGAATTGAGATGACCTGATTATTTAAATCTCCCATAACTTTTTCCTAAAAATATTATCAAAAAGAGTATCTTCCTACTCAATCACAATTTAAAACCCCTTAAAAAACAGACAAGCTATAGAAAAAAAGAAGACTAATTGAGAAAAAACAAAAGTTACTAAACAAACATACTGTGAGATAATTCCTAAAGTTATAGTTATTTTTGACTAAACAAGTTTCACATACCACCAGTTGCTGCTGCGGGTAAAAACGACATATTATCAAGTAAGGCCTTCAACAGAACAGATCCAAATCCAGGTTGACATGGGTCGCACTTGCCATTACTGAAAAAAAAAGTTAAATACATTACTCAAGGTAATTAATTCTAAACATGGTGTATTACTCTTAAAAATCTTTAAATGTGTTCATACAGACTGAAAGAAACCTGCCTCAAAGCCCTGTAAACATGCAGAAAGATGGTAGGGACTGATTATACTAAGGGTCTTTATAACTGTTTTCTTATGCAATAGACCACTCTTTTTTTAAACCAAAAAGAGCTAAAAAGCAGGTATAATCAATACAGACTATTAATTTTAAACATTTCCTAGATAGTTTCAGGGTTTAGAGAAAATGATGTGCACAATGCTACAATTAATTCTGGGAAAACTGACATAAGTGGTAACAGAGGCCTCAGGTGAAGAATCCAAAGACAATCAGGGACAGTGGGCGTGAAAGTGAGGGAAGAGCTCCCCTTACAAACTCCCCCAAATCTTCTAGTAAGCAGAGAAGCCCAGCTGAATTCTTTTATTACTAGATTTAACATGACATTTTGCCCAAAAAACCCCAAACTTCTTCCCTAGGATCTCAATAATACTCATTAAGTTTTAAAAATCCACTTACATTATACATATAATCAACAAGAACCAAATGACCCTAGACACAAGGTATCACCTGCCAAACTACAGGAGCACCTACAAAGTATATTTTCGTCTTAACAATCACCAACCTGATGCACAAGGCTAGAAATCGAGCACACTTGTGGGCTATGCTTCGTCCTGCCTCAAAGAAGCAAACACGTACAATGTCTGAAAGACATTTTCGTGTTTTTGAAAGCAGGCTTTCATTTCCTTCCTTCGAGCTGCAAAACAATAGCAGGTGTTTACGCTCATGTTGAACTTCCAATCATAACATCCAAAGGGCAATCTGTGGTAAATAAAATCTTATTAACCTTCCAGGTCCATTCGAATGTACTCCAGCTAACCAACAAAGAATATCTAACACAAGACTCTGGGCATGTTCTGTGATTTGGCCATCATCTGCTTTTCTACACAAAGTGTTGAGTAGCTTCTCATGAAATTCTGAAAACTGCAACATGGCACATCGCTGCACTCTACAAAAAAAAAACCAATATATGTATATATATACACACACACACACACATATACATAAATACATTAATAATCAAGAGAGAAAAATAAAGCTATTTCAACCTGGTTGGACATCAAATATTTCATTTGGAATCATGAATATTACAATTAAAAAAAAGAAGAAGAAAATTACCTAGCACTATATGAACACCAAGGATGAAACAATGAAGTGAAAAAACAATATATACCATCACTGACATAAGTTCTTAAGAGAAATAAAAAGCAAATAAAAATTTTCAAGGAAAAGTTAGGATTTTAAAATTTTGTGGATATTGATATATTTACTGGAAATTCTTCCTTTGTACTCCTATTATTTAAGAACAGTACAAGAAAATGAGGTTACCTCTCTTTAGAAATTGAAGTTTTCTTAAATCTTCGGATGGTGACTGAGACTTCTTGAAGTAAGTCACAGCCCCGGAGGTTTTCAGATTTACGGGTGCCACTTGTATTTTCATTTTTAACATTAGAGGATTTTTCCTGAACATACAAAAATAAGTAATTGAATGAACAAATGAAACAAAAAGTTATTTACCATTCAAGTTTATAAATAAAAAAATATAACTGAACATAAATCTCAAATCTCAAAACATAAATCTCAAATTAAAATGATAGCTTTTACCCTCATATTCAGTAAATGACTATTTTACTCCACTGTTATAAAATTGTTATACAACTATAACCGTGGAAGAGACACAGTCACGGCTTAAAGGTGACAGCCCAGTGAATAAAGGTTACCAAGCCAAAGGCTTGAGTCTCAGTCGCAGCTACCGCTCTATGAGCTATGCCAGCTCCCCAGTCTCTAACGTTCCCTCACTTAAAATATGAAAAAACAGAGGTAATAGCACCTG
This sequence comes from Muntiacus reevesi, assembly GCF_963930625.1. NCBI lineage: Eukaryota > Metazoa > Chordata > Mammalia > Artiodactyla > Cervidae > Muntiacus > Muntiacus reevesi. The sequence goes on from NC_089251.1 coordinate 86,914,093, forward strand.
CTCTGCCTACCTCAGAGTTATTTTGGGGCTTAAATCAGATAAAGTACACAGAAGTTCTTGAAAAATTGGAAGACCTATACAAATATAAGATGGATGGTGTTACTGATATTGCTATTGTTGCTTATGGATAATGATGATAGAGAAATAAAATCTCTAGTGCTCAAGAAAGTCCAAAATCAAACAAGTATGAAGAAACTGCATGATATAAAGCTAGTTGTAGAAAACGAACATGAAAATTATATCTCTGAAATCAATTCTCAACTTACTTCTCTTCCTGCAGCCTCCCAAATGTTTACCAAAAAAAAAAAGTGGTGTGTTACCAGTAAAGGGCATAGAAACAAATTCTTACACACAAGGAAATAAGCATTATGGTCCAAAATAATTATTAAGGCAAGTGCTTACTAGCAATTACTCCCCAATGAATATAAAAGAAAGACAGCTTAAAGTTAATGTAAATATTTTCTCCTTCATTATATTTTTTCAACTTGCTGCAGAGAAAAACTACAAACAAACCAAGTTGTCCATTAAAAAAATCAATTGTGGGCCATGCTACTTCCAAGAGTGTATCAAATCTCAACTATAACATTTAAAATAGCATGTAACAGTTCACAAAATTCTGTAAAGCAATTATCTTTCAATTAAAAAATAAGCAAATAAAACCTGAATGTTACAGTTTAAAATGATACTGTTTCATACCTTGCCTGCTGCAACTTTTGCCAAGAGTGAAGCAAGTGAATATCCCTTGTTACTCTGGTGTTTTAGGGATGGAAGTCTTACTACAGGACGTATGCCACCATTACAGATGTCATCTGTTCCTCTTTCATTCACTGCCTTGACATGGATCAAAAATGAACGATATTTTCCTCCTGCCATACCTAGAGGAGTGATGCAGAATGGGATAAATTATTCAATCATCAAAAAGCAAAACTGCTTTTTGTTTTCATGCTGCTGCTGCTGCTAAGTTGCTTCAGTCGTGTCTGACTCTGTGTGAGCCCATAGACGGCAGCCCACCAGGCTCTGCCGTCCCTGGGATTCTCCAAGTAAGAACACAGGAGTGGGCTGCCATTCCCCTGAAAACTGAAAGTGAAGTCGCTCAGTCATGTCCGACTCTTCGCGACCCCATGTACTGCAGCCCACCAGGCTCCTCTGCCCATGGGATTTTCCAGGCAAGAGTACTGGAGTGGGTTGCCATTGCCTTCTCCATTTAGTCTTCATATGGTAAGCTAAATAATTAACTCCACAGAAAGAAAAATACACTTTTCCAGAATTTTTAAATTATACTATTTGCATATAATATGGCTAAATAAGCTTCATATATGTTGGCAACAAAAGAACAAAAAGCACAGCATTTATATGAAGAACATAATATAGAAAGTTTTGACACCTGGCATGTTTTATCCCAAGGAAGTTGGTCATTTCAACCACAGAAATTCTGTGAACTACAGAAAAACAGAAAACACTGTCACTGAAGCACCGCCCGAAATAATGATGTATTATGATGTGTATCCATCCAGCCCTTTAATGCATGTACGCACACACACACACGTGCATGCATACATACACAGCATTATAGTATCACACACGTAAAAAAGCACAGGCTTTGGAGCCACTATCTGGGTCTGGTAATGGTTCTGCCATTTTATTAGCCATGTGACAGATTAAACTCTCCATGGTCCAGTTTCTTCCAAAATGAGTAAAAATAATAATAGTACCTACCCCAAAGGTAATTAGAACACTTATAAATGCATGGCAAAAGGAAGCACTCAATAAATATTAGTTATTATCACCAGTTTATGTTTTATATATTTTAACTAAGTTGAAGTCATACCATACAATCTATATGTAAAATTAACTGCAAAAATACCCTCAAACTAACATACCCATGAGCAACCCATAAACTGCTGCCTAAGCAGGTATGAAATCCTTCTGTGATTACAAAAGCTACTTTTGTTGTTCGCCACTGATCTGCCCGACTACTGTGCTGGCACTGCACTGTTATATTCTTCTTACTGCTGCACTATTCTAGGTTCTAAAATCTCTTAAGATCTTCCTTTTCAGTTTTCTTTTTCAACATGTCTTTGGCCCACATCATCCTTTTATACATACACAAAAATTTAGCAATCATTTTCTCCAGTTCAAAGTTTTAGGAATTTGAAGAGAAGAATAGTCACTTCTACTAAATTCCAAGAAAACTAACACTTTTACATTACTGAGACTTTTGAAATACACATTATATAATCTATCCCTAATTTTGTCAATCTTATGGACAGAGAAGCCTGGTGGTCTACAGTCCATGGGGTCGCAAAGAGTTGGACATGACTGAGCAACTAACACACACACACAATTTTGTCAAAGCCAACATTTTAATTTTCAAGTAAGATTTTAAGTTTCATATTCTCATTTAACACAACTAACTTACACTTCCAGCAATATGAGAGGTTTTATTATGTAGTTATTATACAGTTTTATTCACCACTATAACCTAGTATGTAACCTAACAAATCACAGGGTCTCATAAACTTTATGAATGAAAAAGATGTAGTCAAGGGAGTACAATCAAGCTTGTGTACATACTGTATTTGTAACTAAAGGGAAGTGTGTGAATGGGGACAAACATTATAAAGGGAGTGCATACATTTTAAAACAGTTGTTATTTAGGTGGTCTGATATTTTCTTGGTTTACAGAAGGATCTCCACAGCCTTCTCACCTCCAATTTTACTTTAAAGATTGAGGTGTCTCACTTGGATTTTTTAATTCACCCATGAGATACAAAGGTGACATAAATGTCTTACTACTGCAATATCTAATATCTTACGACAGAAGATAAAATATATATTGTAACTTGTGTTTAAGACACATCATTACATCTAATACTTTCAAAACTCCTCCATAAAAAAACCCTTAAGAGAAGATATCATAACAATATACAACAAACACCCTGAAAACACATGACTCTATATTGATGGAAAAGGCAAACATGCCAGAACATAATGTTTGGTTATTTGGAAGAATTCTCTATAACATGTTAAGTCATACTACATTCATCTTCTTTGTGCTTTTTCAAAAAGCACTGAGACCCTCAAGACACAAAATGTAGGATCTTAAGTTTCACATAACAATAGTCACTGATGAAAGGAAATTACCTCAGCTATCATGAAACTGATAGAATCATTCAAGAAAATTCCCCCAAAAAACAGTATCTTATTTTGCTGAAATCAGGTTATTTTTTTTAAATCTACTTTTACAACTGTGGGACTATTTATTCTGCTTTTGTAAAACATGTTACTTCACCTTTAACAAGTTTGGGGCTTGTTAATGTCAACATCCCAGCATGCCCCGACAGATCAAGGCCACTAGCAAGCCACACTGGCCCACAGAGAATGTCTTCTTTATGATCTTCTAAAAATGGACATAATCTAAGACCTAAAAAGAAAAATACACATTTTTCTTTTAAATTAGTGTATAATTTAAAATGTAATATTTAATAAGCAAATATCCATCCCATTTACATATAACAGCACCACACAAAATTCCATACTTAGAATGTGTTCAAATAAAATTTGCTATCATGCTAAGGGACTATAATCGTTATCTGATATATTATGCTGCTTTTCATTCCCATATTATTTACATTCACCTTGATTTAAAAAGAAATAAAATCATGACATGATTTCAAATCTCAAGATATTAAAAAACAAGAATGCAAGTATTAGCACAGCTGTGTTCACTAAGAAGAGCTGAAAATTAAAGCGTACTGCCAAGCAGAATTACAGGTTATTTTTAATTGTGTTCTTAAAACCACGTTTTTGCAAGCCATAAAGAAATCTTTGCCAGTAGGATGCATCTGGATCACTACTCCTTCTACTGTCATGGACAACAGCTCTGTAATTTAACTCACACTGTGATTCCTCTACATCCATGTGTTGCACTTCTTCATTCAAATCAACCAGGGACGGTTTCCCATTTTGTTCCACTTCAATGTTAAGAGCTGGAGACAAAGGAAAGGTGATCTGCCTATCTACTGCTGTTTCTAGAGGATAAAAATATTAGTAAACTTAATGTTGCTTAATATCAATGATCTATGTGCCTAAAATTCTAAAATTCTCCGTTAAATTGGGAACTACAGTGATTTTTAAAATGGTTGTTAGGGGAGGAAGAAAATTAGATTCAACTGTTTTATATTCTCTTCTCTCTTTTAAAGGTGGCAAAATATTCACCTGAAGAAATAATCTGCTAGCCACTAAACCAAGAATTCTTACCCTAGGCTATATAGTACACCACCTGCAGTTTTAAAAATACCAGTACCTAAGTCCTACACCAATCAAATCAGAATCTGTCATGATTCAGAATTATACACACACACATACACACATATATACACACAAACACATATATATACACAAACACATACATACATATTTGTAAAATAGGAAATTATTCAGGTTTCAAAGTTTTTATCCCTGGTGTGAAGTAGCCTTTTACTCTGAAATTATCCCTAATCTTTTAAATTAACCTATTAAGACGAAAACACTGAGAAATAACATCTAGTTCCAAATATGTCAAGTATGTATAATCTATTTTAGTAACTCAATATATCAAATTCTGAGTCTGTAAGAAAGATAAATAAAGATGAATATATTCCTGGCACTACATTCTGAGTTTTACTAATAACCTTAAAAGAATATATGCATTCCATAACAAAGTTCTTCTTACAAACAAGTCTCCTCTCACAAAGAGAAATGTGGTAAGTGCAGTAATGCTAAAAGTGAAACTAACTCACAAAGGAACTAACTGCCTAAAACCATAATTAAATTACTCAAGTTTATGCAATTCTAAACAACAGAGAGTTACTGAGAAGTTCTTCAATGTTCTCTGGATAAACTTCTCTAAACAGAACCACAAAAAAGTAGAGAAGGAAAAGAGCACAGGGGTGTGGGAGCAAGAAGGGATGTCAAATCTAGACAGTCAAGTCAAAAATTAGTTTTTTTAAGAAACCCAACTACATGATAAAATCTTCAAATTTTGATCCATTCTTACCATTGACTTTCCCTAAGCCTGGAGCTTTATTTTTCAGCAGTGTCACTTGTATCTGTGGAATACTGGTGATGTTTGAGTTCAAAACAAATTTGAAGTCCACATGTCCAACCATACAAGCTTTAGGTAGAACCAATTCAAATACATGTTCATCCCAGCTGTTGCTGTCAAATAAGGGAGAAAATGATAGAGTGAAATCTTTCTTTAGCTGTAACCATCTTATCACTAATATTACCTTTCATACTCTGATGTGCAGTCTCCAACAAAACCGAATGCTTCTCAGTGGGATTATGGGAGAAGACAAGCAGTTCTACTGAGAAAAGTTAAACTTAGGGCAATGAAGAATCTTACCTCAGGAATCCATACCTGCCTTGGGCACTGTATACTCCAAAAAGCCCTTGTTCCTCTAAGTGCGAAATACTGTGCATCAGAATTATGTGCAGACTTATGAGCCCACCCTGATTTAAGAGTGGGGTCACAGGAATTTGTATTTTAAAATGAGAACATTTTATATTTCTTATACATGCCCGTTCTCTGATTTAAATTCTGTATATGTGCTAAAAAGTAAAACTCCTCCACTAAATTTCAGATTCAAATCCAAATGCCTACCAGGTATCTCAAACTTAACATAAGTAACCCCAAACTACTTGATAACCAATTCTAAAAGCTGTAAAAAGAAATTCTATTTTTTAATGAGCTCAATCCAAAACATTAGTCATCCTTAACAATTGTCACTCACACCAGATGCTCAGTACACCAGCACATCCAAGCTGTATCTGACCACTATTCTCACTGCCTCTGTCAATTGTCATCATGGTCCAATTCACCGTCACCACCACCACAATTACCTGAATTACCACAACAGCATTCAAGTTAGAATTCTCGCTCCTGCCTCTTCCCTCTAATATACACACCACAACCACTCATAACCTACTATCAACACAGTGGTCTTAGTATATCCTTCTAAAACATAAATCATATCACATCACTCCTATATTCGAAACTATCTAACACCTTCCCATCTCACTCAACATAAAAGTCTCACTGTAGCCTATAAAGACATTCATGATCTAGTTACCAACTACTTCCTTTGATCTCACTTCCTATCACTCTCCTCCATGTTCACTGCACGTAACCAGTAGCCTCCATGCTCCTCCTAAAATCTGTAACATATACTCCTCAGGATCTCCATACTTTCTGTTGTCTCCAAGTTAATGTCCTCATGGAAGCCTTTCTGAGACTCCTTATATAAAAATATCACACACATTTTCTCTCACACACAGGTGCACACCCAACAACTCTATCGCCATTCTATTTTAATGTGCTTCGAAGTTTTTATGACTATATGACATAGTAGATATCAGTCTCAACAGCCTGTCTATCACCACTAGAATGTAAATTTCATAAAAGCCATTTTACGAGTACCTTCCAAAGTACCTGCACAACTGGGAGATTGGGATTAACATTTACACACTACTATGTAACTATATAGCACAGGGAACTCTACTCAATACTCTGTAATGTCCTATATGGGAAAAGAATCTTAAAGAAGAGTGGGTATATGTATAACTGATTCACTCTGAGGTACAGCTGAAACTTAACACAGTGTAAACCAACTATACTTCAATAGAAAAAAAAAATTTTTTTTTAAAGGGAACCCATATTAGCAACAACAAAAAAAGAAGTACCTGTACCAAACAAACATTTAAATATTTAGCCACACAATCTACAGATCTATTTAACAAACTAAATGGAAGGAGGGATTACCCTCAGCACTTTATCCTACAGCTAAGAACAAGCATGCAGGAATTTCCAGGCTTCCTCGATGGTTCAGTGGTAAAGCAGGAGACACTGGTTAGATTCCTAGTCAAGGAAGATCCCACCATGCCACAGAGCAACTAAGTCCATGCCTTAAAACTACTGAACCTTAACCTAAAGTTTGGGAATCACAACTACTGAGACCACGTACCACAACTACAGACGCCCACACACCCTAAAGTCCATGCACTCCAACAAGAAAAGCCAACGCAATGAGAAGCCCACACACTGCAACTACAGAGTAGCCCCTACCTGCAACTAGAAAGTCCACGCAGCAATGAAGACCCCGCACAGTCAAAAATAAACATTTTTTTAAAAAAGAATATAGGAATTTACAAAACCAAGGTGACAAATGAAACAAACAAAACTGTTAATATGCAAAAGCTAACAGAAAGAGTAACATATATGTAATAATTCTATGTTGTCACTATAAGATGAACTTAAAACTTAACTGAAATTAAATACCTTGGAAGAATGTTTTACCTGTCAGTCTGTAGTTTCCAGGTTCTAGTATGCTGAGCAGCATCCCCATGATGCTGCTGATGCAAATGTTGAGGATGCCTCCTTTGCTGCTGTTCTTGTTGAACTTCCACCCAGCAGGGTGGAACAGTAGCTGAAAACCGTGGAGTCAAAGTCTCAAAGCGGGTTAGTTCCACTAGAGATGTCAAGATGTCAACGGTGAATGGCTGGTCCACCAATAAATCAACTCCTTAATAAGAGTGAATGCAGAGTTTGAAATTGGTTTTAAAAGAAAGAAATCTTAATCCATGTTTTTGTCTAGTCAATTACAACATTTGCCAAATAGCCTAAAAATGTAGGCTAAAGTAACTAGCACTAAGTCCATAAGGTACAAGAAAAATCCACCTCAAATATTTTAAATTATAGAAAGGGAACTTATTATTGGAGAAACCCAAAATCAACCTCAGAAGAGCCCTGACCAAGATTTAATAAGCCCCAGATTAACAAGGGCAACAAAAGGAGCGGTGCTGAAATGTAAGCCCTGACTTACATCAATAATTAATTTTTACACTTTGTTATTTACAAAACACAATGTTAAACATATGCAAGCACACGACACCTGCTCCTTTTTACTCTGTTAAAAAGTAATTAAAAAAAAAAAAAATCAAAGCTATACTGATGGCAAAAAAACACAATCCAAAAACTCAAAGCAGTATTTTTTCCACTTCTAGGGTACTTAAGAATACCCTGTACACATACCAGTATTGTAAGAGTAACAACCTGATTCAGAGAGATAAGTTTGCTTTTACAAATATATGTATTCACATCTTTGGAAAGGCTAACATATGACAAAGCTGAAAAACTTGTTTCAATTAACAAAAAAAAAATTTTTTAAGACTAAAATATAAAATCTGATAAATTTAGAATAGTTTCACAAAGAAAGTTTACTTCTATAAAATTACTATAAGTGTATTCAAAGTATGTTTTTCCTCAAAGCTTCAGTTCAGCTCAGTTCAGTTCAGTCACTCAGTCATGTCCAACTCTTTGCGACCCCACGGAATGCAGCTCACCAGGCCTCCAGGTCCATCACCAAATCCCAGTTTACTCAAACTCATGTCCATCGAGTTGGTGATGCCATCCAACCACCTCATCCTCTGTCGTCCCCTTCTCCTTCCGCCATCAATCTTTCCCAGCATCAGGGTCTTTTCAAATGAGCCAGCCCTTCGCATCAGGTGGCCAAAGTACTGGAGTTTCAGCTTCAGCATCAGTCCTTCCAATGAATATTCAGGACTGATTTCCTTTAGGATGGACTGGTTGGATCTCCTTACAGTCCAGGGGACTCTCAAGAGTCTTCTCCAACACCACAGTTCAAAAACAAAGGGCTTTTTTTTTTTTTTTTAAACAAAGGGCTTTTTAAAAAGCCCTCAAAGTTTAGGGCTTTTTAAAAAATGACTGAAGCTATTAATATTGTTTGCAAACATTTAACAGCATATCAATGCTCCTTTACATTATTTACTGGTTTATAACCTAATTCATCTTTACTAAAGAGTATATTATGGATTTTATATGAAAATTATTATGCCAATATCCCATAAAATATGAAAACATTCAGTATGTTAGCTTTTTAAACCAACTTGTATAGTTAATCAAGACAAGCAAGTCCAATTATACATAGCAAGAGATATGAGTCACTTTATCTCAACAGAGGATAATCTTGCCTCCCAAGGGCCACATGGATGGAGGCAACTGTGTCTACTACTGGAATCGAGTAGGTAGAAGCTACATATATGGCTAATACAGCACAAGACAGACCTCCCACCACAAAGAATTACCTAGTCCGAAATGTCAACAGTGCTCAGAGTGAGAAACCCTGAAATAAGGTACATATCACACAAGTAATCACTAAAATTAAGACTCATCATACCAGTAATCACACAAAGCTTGCCTTTAGTGCAAAGAAGAATGATCAAATTCCTAAATGTACAGATTCACAAAAAAGAAATAACAATTTTGTGTGTTATTTCTGTTTGGAATAAATTTGAGTTTAAACACATTTTTCATTAAAGATTCATTAAATTTCTTTTAAATGCTGCTGTTAAGTCGCTTCAGTCGTGTCCGACTCTGTGCGACCCCACAGACGGCAGCCCACCAGGCTCCTCTGTCCCTGGGATTCTCCAGGCAAGAATACCGGAGTGGGTTGCCATTTCCTTCTCCAAATGCATGCATGCATGCTAAGGCGCTTCAGCTGTGTACAACTCTGTGAGACCCCACAGACGGCAGCCCACCAGGCTCTTCTGTCCATGGGATTCTCTAGGCAAGAATGCTGGAGTGGGTTGCCATTTCCTCCTCCCTTTTAAATGCTAGGCTTCTTTTAATAGTTAGGTTGGGGAATAAAGTGTGGTAGGTGCCAAGGATAAAATATATCAGCACGTGGAAGTTACAAAAGGACCGTGGTATAGGGCAGGGAAGGAGAGCTTAGTAACAAATGAACAGCATGAAGCTGAATATACTTTACAAATCATGGAGAGTTTCCAATGACTGGAGGTTGAGCGGAAGACCAGAGTAACTAGTCCACAGAGCACTTAAAAAGATTTTTAAGCAGGAGTAACAATGCTAACAACCTCCTGAGAAACAAGTTCAGGGGGCAGTACATGGAGAAAAGGCAAAATGGGAGAAATCACAAACAAAATCTAACCCATCTAAAAGATCACAACGGGGTGACGAGGGTCTGAAAATATCACCCCAAGGAAAGAATATTTTTTCAGCATTTCTATTCCAGAAGTAATTAATATCAGCCATTCCAGTCACTTTACACTTACTCAGTGAATTCTTCACTCTTTCATATTGTTTTGTTCCATCCTAACTAGACTAAAACTTTCTTAAACAACCAAAATCATGCTGTTACTTCTTAGGTGACTTTACCAAAACTAGCCAACTTACCACTGGTTGAGAACCATTTCTTATTTTAATGTTTACAACATTTTCCAACTACTGAAAACAGAGTGATAAATAATATACAAAAACAAGTCTGATAAAAGAATATCAACAAGGAAATGAACTCTCTCAAAGTAACCAAGAATTGACTACAAAAAATTAAATAATGTTTTAGATTATAAAAGAGTGATTCAGAAAACTCTGAACATCACAAGAATTTGCATTTTTAAAAATCATTTTTAAAAGTTAATATCATACCTGAAATGCCAGGACTTGAAGGATTTGATAAAGGTTTGGAACCTTCTGAAGACAGCTCTATTCCTTTAGAAAGAGATCCATCCACTAGTATGTCAGCTTCATCAATATCATCACAGGTTCCTCCAATTTGGAGAAAATGAAGCTCACCACCTACCGTACAGTAAAATCCCATCAACACAGGTATATGAAAAATAGGTAAACAGACAAGTGCTTGCTACTTAGTTAAGAAACTTAATTTATTCTAACACCACTTAAAAGGCAGAAAAAGAGGGCTACCAAAATGATACATCTCCAACAACTTGAAATCAAATTGTCATGGAATTACAATTTCATATGTGAAAAGAGTTATTTATCTAGTACTTACATGTGTAAGACATTATTTTAAATGTTTAATTCATTTAGTCTTCACAAATAACCTAAAGTAGGGAGTATGTGGCCACTTTACAGATGAGAAAACTGATGCACTAGCTATACTGGAATCCACAGCCTACTCTCTTAATCAAGCAATAGCAAAAGTGAACAACAATTCTTCTTAATTTTTTGAAGCATTCACAAGAAAATGAAACCAAATCAAATTTCTATTTTTCATATTTCTACCACAGAAAAAAATGGAAAGTGAGCTTAGCAAAATATTTAAGAAATAAAAATAAGTAAATAAAATAATTGGAGATTTACTTCCAACATGAAAAAATAAGAGAAATCTTACTCTTAAAAGGCAATTATAAAATTGAACAAACTGTCATTTAAACAGAGTGAGTCAAATGGTGAAAACCAGATTTGCTACTACTGTCACAGGGACTCAATGATTTGCTATCTGAATCCAGCATTCTGTGTGGGACAAGCAAAACACCAGAACTAACCAGGGATTTAACAGAGTTACAAAAACTGACAGAAACATAGGGGACTTGGTAAACATCTCAAATATTCCACACTGATCAGAGGTTGCACATATGTGCAGCAAAGATCAGATGGGGCCCAAGTCATCAACACATTCCCAGTCTACTAAGCCCCAAAGCTTATGCAGAAAAGACCTGAAAGGGCACAAGAGAAAATAAAAATAAAGAAAACAAAAGCCAGGGCACACTTGAACACAACCTTGCCAAAAAAAGGTATCTGGTCACAACCTATTATCAAAATCTTTAGCTGAACGCTAAACTATGTGGACAGACAGGTAACATATAAGAAACAAGTCTTTAAAAACCAGAGTAGAAAACAATGAAAGAGACATCAGTAGCTGCAAAAGAAACAGACTTCACAGATTTAGTCCAAGTGGGTTACCAAACAATCACATGACAACAATTTCCAAACGGGGGGGTAAATCAGAATGCAGACGTTCTACAATGTTATTTAAAATGTCCAGTATTAAACTGAAAATTATGAAACATGTGAAGAGTGACCCATGTTCAAGAAAAACAAAAGCAATGAGAAATATCTCTGGGCACCCAGATTTAGATTTAGCAGACAAATACGTCAAATGAAGCTGTTGTAAATATTTTAAATAATAAAAGGACATCAGGTATAAACAATTCAAAAAAGAAATGGTAAAAATGAATCAACAAATCATCTAAACAAATTAGCAGAAATTATTTTTAAAGAACAAAAGGCAATTCTTAGAATTGAAAAGTAACTAAAATGAAAAGTTTGCTAGAGACTCAATGCAGATTTGAGATGACAGTAGAAGGTATCAGTGAAATAAAAACAGATCAATAGTTGCATGTTATATATGAAAATTGTTAAGAGTAAATCCTAAGAGTTCTCATCAAAAAATAATAATAGATCAACGGAAGTAACAACAGAATAATAGGTGCAGGAACAATCAATAATTTTACATACAGCATCATTCCTCAAAAATGAATGTGAAATAGAGACATTTCCAAATAAACAAAGACTGAGTTTTTTGCTAGCCTTACCATAAGTACTAACAAAAGTCTTTCCAGATGAGCTGAAGGCAACACAAAATTCACAAGAAAAAAACAAAACGCCAAAAGTAGGTGAACATACTTTTTTCTCATGTAACTTTTTTAAAAGATAAAGACTACATGAAATAACATTTTTTGGTTGGATTTATAACTCATCTAAATGTAATATATAAGACAACAGTAGCACAAAGCTGGGAGAGAGAAAAATCAGAGCCAAGTTTCTGTATTTTACTAGATTTAAGCTAGCATTACTCTGAAGTAGACTGTGATAATCCAATAAGAAGACAATTTCAAGAAAAGGTATTAAAAAACAGAATCAACACAAGTACCAGTGACATCACACCAAAGGACAGAACAGGAAATAATTGGTAGGAAGCGTTACAGGTCAGTAGTACCATACTTCCACCACTGGGAGTATGGGTTCAATCCCTGATTGAGGAACTAAGATCCCATATCCCACATGCTGTGCAAAAAAAGTTAATTTATAGCACTAATTGTAGGTTTTAATTAACAGACTCAATGTTTCTCCATGAGATAAGTCTTATCCAATTTGAATATACTTACGAGACAGTGTCAAATTCATTCGATTTATAGTTTACAGTGCTTTTAAAATTCTACTTTATGGATTGTTATTTGAACATTTTAAAACAACTTTTTGTCTCATCTTTTCAAATGCATCTTGATCAATTAATCCTTAAGCAACTGGGGAATAATTTTTAAAGCAATTAACTTCTCATGTTTTCTCTTGTCCTTCAATTCATCTGAATTCCATCACAATCATGATCACTTCCTAGAAATTGTCATTGTCTAAACTCCATGAAAACAATGATCTATTTTATAACTTAAATGCTATTTCTCCTCTGAATCGCCAAAACCATCTCTCATCAAAAATTCAAATCATTAAACTCTGATTGCATTTGTGAAAACTACTAGCATCTTATGACTACAAGCCCTGGGAACAGGTCACTAAGATTCCAAAACCACTTCCATTTCGAATGGCCTACAGCAAGTTAAACTGTTTTCATTTTTTTTAATCTTTCAGATTAAACTATACCAAAAAGTTCACAGTATAAAAGTTCAATAAAAGCAGGCTCTCCTACTTTTATTATATTCTGGCAATTTAATGTAGTTTAAGCACTCTGATGATGACAGACTGCCCAGGTCTGAATGCTAACTCTGTCATTTATTAGCTCTGTGACTTAGGCAAGTTAAGTTACTTAACCTCTCTTTCCCTCAGTTCCTTTTTTTTTTTTTTTTTGAGATAACTAAAATGAAGACAAAACTAGTACATACCTCATAAAGTTAGTGTGATGACTAAAACTAACAAAACTAAAACTCTCACAGAAATGAACTGGCAAATACATGATTAAGCTCAAGTTATCCTTGATACCACATAGTATTTTAATGATTTTTTTTTAAAGTTTCATTACTCTAAAGCTATTTTAAACTATTCCTTTTTTTTTTTTTAAATAATCTAGTTGGATGTTGATGTTATTTGGCTTTTCCCCCCATGTTATTTCACTAAATGTTTCAAAGAAAGCAATCCACATCACCACATCCACCATTATCCTTCTTAGCCAAACTCTTGAAATCTTTTTAAAGAGAGGAAGAATTCAGATTGATTCCTACCAGAACCATGAATGAGATGCATAACTCTTCCCCAACCCAATTTGTCTGCCAAGCACTGGTTATAGTCACTGAGGCTTCAAGTATCTCCTGGTCCTAAATTCCTACTAAACAATCAATAGGATTATTCACTTTGCCTGATAAGGTCAGTAATTCCTTAGTAACACTACCTGTTACTCTACAAGAGGCCTCAAATATTGCAAAACTGATTCACTGTCTGCAAAAAGTTAGGATTAAATATGACAAGAAACACTTATTTGGCAGAATTAATAATTATTTACCACTTTTATTTCAGAAGAAAATAACAACATGTAATAGTATTTGTGCCAGAAACTTTACATACATTATTTCATTTAATTCTGTCAAGCCTGGAAATAGACTGTCTGTCCTAGTTTATAAATCAACAAAGGTTTAGTGAGTTTAAAGTAATTTGTTCAAGGCTACAAATTTGAGCAGATGCAGCTGGGACTCACAGAAATTACAGCAGGTTATTTTCTTGAGGTTAAAGCAGTGAAGATATTTTCTGAGAGACTTACTAACTTATTTACAATTAGAATCTTTGCCTAGGGCAGTAGAAAAGTATTTTAAGAACAGGTAAAACAGTACAAAGATTTACCACTTCATTATAAACATAATGTCTCTCCATCTATATGGACTCACACCAGGCATACACATGGGTGAATGCCCTGCACACTGCCTCCCTACGACTGACAGAAGAAGCAGACAGGCCCGCAGCTTACCTTTGGTGCACGCACACAGCCTGTCTGTGCCCGAGCAGTAAATGACGGAAACGAATGCGTCCTGTTCCTCGGTGCCCTCCTTTTTCGGAGGTTCCACTTTGGCCAAAATTTCAAAGTTTGAAAGATCTAGTATTTTTACATATCCTCCCTGAGTGGTTATGACCAGGTGTCCAAGAGTAGAAATATCAGACTTTTTTCCTCTCTCAACCCCATTCTTTGAGGTTAACTGCATCTCCTCAGGAGGTTCCTCATAGTCATCCTCTCGGTTATCCAATATATCTGGTGGAAGCAAAATGAGCGAGGTAATTGTGTCCTGGGGATCTTTGATATGCTGGATTTTTATTGGCTCCTCTTCTAATGTCACTATCCGAGTGGCATAATTCATTTTATAAAGTATTAAATATCCACCACTAACGTTCCTCTGCTCAGGTTGAATTATCAAATGAGTCTGTACATCTGCTGGTGATTCATGTTGAATTATACTAATATTTGCACCATTCACTGCAGCAAGATTTGATTCCAGCTCACCTTTCCGTCTATTACATAGTGCAGAGTTTAATTTATTTAAGTTATTCAAGGCCTCTACTTGATTTATTGCACTCAAGGATTCAACAGGGCATGTCCGCAGTCCTATCAATAAATGAATTCCATCAGCACAAGGAGTTATTGAGTCTATACAAAGATTCTCCTCCTCTGCAAACTTTGGCAGCCTCAAACACTGCACCAAAGTCCCAGGCTTGGGAAACACAGAGGTCCACTTCTCAGAATCTGGGGAGGTAAGGTTGGCTGCCGCATCTGCAAACTGCTGAATGTAAGTCACAGGAGGGTCCTGCAACAACAACTGCTCCTGACTATCCAGCTCCATCTCAATGATCTGTGGAACTGTAAAACCATCATCATGCAAACTTTTACTCATTATATTGTTCATCTGTGAAAAGATTTTTCCTGCTTTCTCATCAGATTCCTTGATGCTATAAAGAAGCAAAATGGGTAAAGTCCTCCTTACCAGAGGGGAATTTAATTCTGAGTTAGTGCAGGATTCATTGTCAGTTGACCCTTGTTCTGAAATACTTTCACCCTGAGTTCTGCTTAAACCATCCAGTGACCTGTGAGAATTACTACTAATGGGTGAGGTAGCAGGAGATTTATAGGTTAATAAACCTCCAGCTAATAAACACGGAAAGGGAATGTTGTGTTGTTCCTGGTGCTTCTCCTTTGTCTTTTCACTCTTAGAGCTGGTTAAGCAAGGATTTGCCCCAAGTTCTTCAAGATCCTTAACAGTATCTTCAAGCACATTTGCAACAATCTCCCACTGAAGCTTTTCTGGCTGCTGGAGGATGCTGAGCGCTGTTATATCAAGGCTCACTTCCATGGCTTCCTTCTGTGATGTATGCCCTTTGAAAAGGAACAGTATTCATTACAAATGACCTTGTGAATGTAAATCAAAATCTGCAGTATAACATTTTCATTAATTTTCTTTTAATCATCCAGTCGGTGCATTTTAAACACATTAATGGAAGAATTTAGTCCTTTTAAAGGAAATTTAATCCAAGCTGAGATGAACCTACTCAGAAAAACCATAGATATTAAAGAGTCTCAAAAATCATTTTCAATTTACAACACATTCTCCTGGCAATCTGTGAGCAAAATCCTTTTAAAAAAAGAGAGAGAGAATAAACAGGTTAAGAATGAAGATATTATTAATATCATAATAACAGACTTCTGCCCTTCAATTCTACACCAAAAATACACTCAAAACTATGCATCTGTCCTTTATGCACTTTGCAGAATATCCACGAAACATTACTATAATCTCAGTTCATCACCTCTCTCCCACTCCACATGCTAATTATCAGTTGACTGTCTTAGTATGTAACAGTATGCAATTTAACTCAAACCTCAGATCAGAAAAAATAGTAACCAGAAAAAGTTTCCCAAATTTGTCATTTTAAGTGAAATATAAGCATCTTCTGGGGCTTCTCTGGTGGCTCAGTGGTAAAGAATCTGCCTGCCAATGCAGGAGACACAGATTCGGTAACTGGTGCAGGAAGACTCCACATGCCAAGGAGCAACTAAGCCCGTGCACCAGAACCTCTGAGCTCGCACGCTACAGTCTGGGACGACAACTAGTGCACCCACCCTCCACAGCTACCGAAGCCCCCATGCCTTAGAGACCATGTCCCACAGTAAGAGAAGCCACTGCAATGAGAAGCCTAAGCACCGCACCTAGAGAAAAGCTGTGCAGCAAAAAAGACCCAGGAGAGCCTAAACAAACAAACAATTTAAATGTCTTCTGTACTATCTGCTAATATTTAGTTCATTTCAAGTCAACTACACTACATTATTCCTTACTGACCTTTTGTTTATCGTGTGCTTCAAACTATCCCCTTCAAACAGAATAAAGGTCATTCCTCAGTCTCAATTCTCCAAAAATACCATCTCCCTCTACACAAAACCCTGAAGTGGATGTCAGTCAATCTCTAAACCAGGGATAATCTCTTGATACTAAACGCAAAGTTTCAACTCATCCTTTATTTTTCTCAATAGCACAGACTATCAGGCAACAATCTATTACCAACAATAATATCAAAATCACTCTACATAACTTGGGGAAATGGAAAAAAAAAAACCAACAAATGGAATTGGCTTTGCAATTTCAGATTAAGAAGAACACAGAAAAGGAAGGAAATAAGTATAACTCAAAGTAAGTGCACAGAAGTTTTACCCAAGTAAAGGAATGAACAAGAGAGATTTATGGAACACCAAACACTTGAGTTATACGGAAAGCTCTGTTTAAACCATTTTGTTAACCATTTCATAAACAGTATCTTCAAAATGCTAACAGCTTTATCAGGACTTCTTTATTTTCTGAGCATAATCTTCTCACTTCATATAATGTCACTCTTGTCATCTAAAACAATACCCATGTCTCACTAAGCAGAAAAAGCTTAGTTACAAACTTCACAATTTAATTGTACTAGTAAGTTGTTTATTTAACCACTCATTTGACTATATTCATGTGCAGTCTTTATACTGCCATGTAATAATTACATATATTTACTCTATGAATTCACTCATTTAAACATGAGGTTGAAAGCTGACAGTGAGATTTTTATAACATGTAATAATACACTGTAACTAAATTGTAACTTACTTGATAAGTTACGATAGGAAATTGCCAAGAAAAAGCTATTTTAGTCTATGCACATTTTAAAAGAAAATAAATTAACCATAATTAGTTACATATATTAACCACAGTTAAGACAATATTCAAAGTAAAGGTCATGGGAGATGAGAATATCCATTAAAAAAGAAAATGTAACAGGTAACATTACTACTCTGCTGTTTCTCAACTATTTAATCAATGTCTAGGACTCTACATTCCCCTTATAAGACTGGCAAAGCACAATGACAGCTGTCAATACTGCAGTTAAGCAAAACTGTGATCTTTACTTGCCTCAGAATTTCTCAAACCAACTGGACCACAAAATAAGTTTTTACAAAACATACCTACAAATATCCTGCAGCAAAGTATTCTTCAGATAATCACACTGGGAAACCCTTCTCTACACTGCTTATTGAGCAACTGTCAGCCCCACAGTTCTACCAGACAACTTCCAGAGATTTAAGCTACACATATTCCTGAACCATCAAATTTCAATTTGAATTGTTCTTCAATCTCTTGCCAAACACTCTTCCCACTCTACAAAAGAAGGTGCACTCCTTAATTCTGCTATGTGGACCAAAGAGCAAACTTGTCTTTCCTGTATCATCTAGATACTTTCAAAAATCATTAACTTTCAACTGAAAAACAAACAAAAGTCTCTTAAGTTTCCACTTACACTTTTGAAATTGAGAAATACAACCTATAATTCTTCAGATCATATCATTCAAATTGATGGGACGAGCTTAGAGCTAGTAAATCTAAGTTGTAAAACAGCATTACTTAATTTTAGATACTTCAAGAAGACAATACATTTCCCAATAATATCACAAGCCTTCATAAATTCACCAATAGTCTCTCAATATAAAATTAGTTTAAAAGGTTATACATATTTTACTATAAATGAATGAACCACTTACAAATCCTCAAATAAGGCAAGTAAAAATTCTACACTGGAAGGATTTTTTTTCTCATAGCACAGTTACCTTTCAATACTACCCCTCCCAACCTTATATGAGGTATCATAGAAAAAGAGTCAAAGAAAACACACAGTAATACTCTAGGTACCGGGAAGTGAAGTAAAGAGGACGACAGAATCTAAAGGAAGTGTGAAAGATCAAACAGACATAGATGAAAAATATATAAAGGTAGAAAAGGAATAAGGAAACAGATCAATATATAACAATTACAATTACAATAATACCTACTGAGATCCTTAGACCCAGAGGAAAGAGCTAAGCAACAGCATACCAAGGAAAGGTTAAAGTTAGAATAAAAAAATTTAAGGGCAGAAAAAAGAACATTTAGTTCAAACATTTCACTTTACATAGGAAAAACAGAAGCCCAGAGAGTTTAAGTGACTTGACAAGACTAAAGACTTATTTTGTAAGACTTCAAGCTCTAACCAGATCTCCAGATAACCATAGACCAGTGTATTCTTGTCAGATTTTTAAAAATGCAATAGTAGTCTTTTCTTTGGCCAAGGGGTAACAAACTGGAAAAAGAGCACACTTCATCAGACTTCATTTTTAAATGCAATCAATTATTCTTTCCAGGCCTAATTACACATTTGTGTATTATTCAGGGCAGTTTCCTACTTTCCTTATTTTTTTCATTCTAAGAACTACCTTAAAAGACAAATGAAGGTGAATCTAAAAACCAGTGCAGCATTCTGTTTGGTGGCTTAAAAAAAAAAATTTACAACAAACTAGAATTGAGGACATCTGCTACACTATACTAACTTTTGACATATAACTTTTAACAACTGAACTATCTAAAACCAAGTTTCCTCTAAAGAGATTTCTTAAGTTATGTATGTCCTTATTTCATGACAATGACATCAGAATACAGCTAGAATTTAATAATGGTCACTTCTTTAAAATAGTGGTTACTGCCCAAGTACTGTGCATCACGAATTTTAATCTTAGTAACCAAAATTACAAATAACAGATTTAAATATCACTATTTTATACAATAGAAAATGCAATCGGACTATAGTAAATGACAGAGTTAGGATTTGAATTCTGATACAGTAAAACCTTTTTGAGATGCCTTGCCTGTAACTACATTAAAATATGAGGCCTTTTATACCCCTTTGCCCTAATATTTCATAGGGTTTTCTTTTGGGAATAAGAAATCACTAATTAATGTTAATTAGTGATTTAAACATTATATTTATTTAACAACACAATACAGTATACAAACAAACTGAACATATTTGGAAGAGTTTAATGTCACTGACTTATGTGACAGAGATTTAGTAAGATTCACTTTTAATTCCTTTGGTGCAAATAAGCACTATTTAAATTTTTAGTATGAAACTACATAACATTACTAATTTAAGATCTGATACATAATATTTGAGTTTTTTTGGTATATTAATGAAAATTTAGACTTTGTACTCAGAATACAGATTTGGTATTTAGCTCTACCTAGAAACTATATAAATGCAAGGATATAAAAATAGATTATCTAACATTTTTTTACATACCTGTCACAGAATCTGATCTGGAATGCTCTTCACTGTCTGAATCCTCCAGTAAATCATCACTTTAAAAAGACAAATTAAAAATTTCCATTTCAAAATAAAGTACACATGAAAATGCAAAGTATAAAGTTACAACTATTGTTTCGTGTCTAAAACGTAAGCATCACACAACTAGCTTATGTAATATGTAAGTTGACTGAAACTCTGATTATGCTAATAGTGAATCATCTTATTTTTTTTTTTTTTGAATCATCTTAAAACATTAAATAAATGCTTGCCTGAAATAAAGTGTGGTAATCTCTAAAAATTTATAGACGAATCTGTAGGATTTCAACAACTGAATCGGTGTAGACAGGGACAGTTTGGGTAAATAAAATGAAAAAAAAAAAAAAAAACCAGCTAATAAAATCAAGCACAAGCTTCCAGTAGTAAAATTGTAATAACCACTCTATTACTAGGGATGGGCTTCCCTGGTAGCTCAGACAGTAAAATGTCTGCCTGCAATGCAGGAGAGCCAGGTTCAATCCCTGTATCGGGAAGTTCCCCTGGAGAAGGAAATGGCAACCCACTCCAGTACTCTTGCCTGGAAAATTCCATGGACCGAGGAATCTGATAGGCTACAGCCCCTGGGGTCACAAAGAGTTGGACACGACTGAGCGACTTCACTTTCACTTTCCCAGGTGGCGCTAATGGTAAAGAACCTGCCTGCCAATGCAGAAAACAGAAGTGACACAGGTTTGATCCTGGGTTGGGAAGGTCCCCTGGAGGAGGGCATGGCACCCCACTCCACTATTCTTGCCTGGAGAACCCCATGGACAGAGGAGCCTGATGGGCTACAGGCCAGAGGGTCGCAGAGTCAGACACGACTGAAGTGACTTAGCATTCTACTCCTGAATTCAGGAAAGTTATACCCTAAAACCAATTAGAATAGCTGAGTAAATATGTGTATAGAAGTGTTTTCACAGAAACACACATTCTATTTGTGTTTTGCTCTTGGTTTTATTTATTTATTTTTTGCTTGTTTGGGAGGGGCTGTTAAGAACTCCTTAACAAGTAGGAAAACCACTACAACTTAAGAGTCAAGACAATAAGACAATAGCTGCTCTTCTGCTTTCATTCAAGTAGCCAAGAAATTGCCAGCCTCTCTCTTTGCACCCAATTTTATTCTCAGTCTCCACTGTTAGCAGACAAGAAAAAAAGATATAATTACAGAGCACTCCAGCACAACATTAGGCTGTGTCTGAATGAACAATCAGCACATTTATAGTAGTTCTAAAATTTTGATAAACTACAAAAATTAAAAGATGCAGTTCACAGAAAGGAAAAGTGATTCTCCCTTTTTGAAACAATACACTGCACATCCACCTGAAAGAACTAGGCATTTATAATGCTATTTTATATAAAATATAACCTGGCAATCTCCCTTAGAAATGCTTAAAGTAACATCTGAAACTGGGGTAGGGAGATACTTGCTTAGATATTTTTGACAAAACTTCTGTTTTTTTCAACTGGTAGTAATTACCATAACCAATTTTGTGCTATAACTTAAAAATTTTAAAAAAGGATATGAAAAAGATAAGCTCCTAAGTTAGCCTTAAGCTATTCAAATACTAAATGGCTAGTCTCAGAAAAACAATAAAGATGCTTGGAAAAATATATCTTAAGAGGAAATATTAATGACTGGGAATTTATCCAAAATAAAGAAGTCCAAACCAAGAAAACACAGTAGATTTTGAGGATTTCTGCATCAAGAAAAATAGTCAAATATTACCCATCTACACTTAGATAAAAGATAATCTAGTAGTAGTATATTTTAAAGACAGAATTTAGGCATTCTGAAGCTACTAAGAATGTTAAACAGGGTTGCCAGATAATTGCCTTAATTAAACCACACAAAAAAAGGTTTTATTGTGAAAGTTTTCAAAATAGTATTTTGAAAAATATTATTTGACAGAAAAACACCCCTACTGCCATGTGATAAAATCATGAGTAAAACAACTGAATTGTACACTTAAAAGGGTGAACTTTATGATAGGTAATGATGCATCAATAAATTTCTTTTAATCACATGGATTAAAAAATACTACACACCTAAACGTTAACATGACTTGCTGGTATGAAAATGGAGACTCCATTCAACTTACTTCCAGACATTTTCCAACATTTCTACAAAAATCATGCATTTATAGCTGATCATTAAACAACGCACAGATTAGACGTACCAGCCCTCCCTGCAATGGAAAATCTGTATAACTTACAATAGTTGGCCTTTTGCATCCATGGTTCTGCATCTGCAAATTCAACTAACCATAGTTTGTGTAGTATTCACTTTAAAAAATAGCTGGACTCACACAGTTCAACACTGAACTCATGCTGTTCAAGAGTCAACTACACTTACATAATAGACACTAAATTTCTGAAAGTCTTTTACATGAAATAAAACCTTTTGCAAAGTAATAGACATGCAAAAAAATATATGAATAAGTTTAAAATGCTTAGTTAAGAATATATGTGCTAATAGTACAGATGTATCTTAGTTTTGGTATATAACTAAGATATAGAACAATAGAGCAACTTTAGAGTTAACTCAGGAAATTTTTGCCAATTTGAAAAACATAACATAAAAATGAGGCATCTAGACAAAAGGTTAATTCGTTAAAATTAAACGTGTCATGAATCAGCCATGGATTTACATGTGTTCCCCATCCTGAACCCCCCTCCCACCTCCCTCCCCATCCCATCCCTCTGGGTCATCCCAGTGCACCACTACAATACTGTAAAGTAATTAGCCTCCAACTAATAAAAACAAATGGAAAAAAAAAACAAAACAAGGCACATGAAAAAAAAAAATTAAACGTGTCCTTGGGACTTCCCTGGTGATCCAGTGGTTAGGAATCCGCCTTCCAATGCAGGGCTCTCCGGTTCAATCCCTTGTCAGGGAACTGGGCAATTAAGCCCAGGCACCCACAACTAGACAGGCTGCACGCCACAACTATGACTCATGCAACCAAATAAATTAAAAATACGTTAATTAAATTAAACACACCCAAAATAAATATTCTTCCTTAAATAAATTCAGAACAAAGACAAATGTTGCCTACTAAGTAGAAATAGACAAAAAACAATTTCTAAGCAAGCTACATTGTAATACTTTAAACTTCTTGATTAAGCTTTAATTCAGTTAATGTATTATTTCTCAAGTTAATGAAACACAGTATATTCTATATATATATTTTATACATATATACTATAACTTGTGCCTCAGAGGCAGAAGTGGTTTGATTCATTATATCCAATACCAATCCAACAGAAATCCTGCTGACCCTGGAGGAGAGGAAGCAGGAAGAACTGGCTTGAAGATCCACCTCTTCAGCTTCCTCCAACCACCAGAGTAATCTTTGTAATCTTCTACCCAAAAAGATTTTAAGTCTCTTAAAAAAGTAGGCAGAGGGATTATATCTCAATCCCAGTACACTAGCTCAGTGTGGACACCTGTCCACCAGAAATACTGGATATACGTTTACCTAAAATGTAAAACACTTTACCAAGGTGTGTGTGTGTGTGTGTATCTGTACAATCTTAAAAGTGCATCTTGATTCAAATTTTAATCCTCAAATTATAAAACTCTTGAGTCAAAAGTTCTAATTAAAATCAGTGTGTTCAGGACATACCAATTTCATTATCTTCAATGAATAATTTTCCACTAATATCTAAGAAAATCAGAGATCAAGCAGGATTCACTTTCAGTTCTATTGGCAAATATGGTCAAACTCAAGACTACAATGGGCCAACTGCTTTCTCATTAAGCTCTCACAGGGACTTGAAATAACTGAGAACACCATGATGCTTTAACCAGCCTGTTCCAGAGCTCAGACCACATTAATTTACAGACCCATAATTTCCACAAACTATTAGCAGCAGGGACTAGACATTTAATATGCAGTGAATTTGCCATTAAATAATGAAAAAAAACTCCATTAGTAAAGTTTTACTACCAAACAGTGAGGTAAAATGATTAAATCACTGTGGTATACATAACACCAATCACACATCAGTAACACAAGAAGCCCTTCAAGTGAAATGACAGATCTCCATACAAGACATCTGATCACAGTTACGCAGGCTCCATTTCACATTACTGCCTTCAGAATCTTACAAAATGGTAGCTGCTATTGCTTAAGACCAGCTAAGCGGCCTATGGAACCCTCCATTCTGCCTCCATGGGACCATCACAAATGTTGCTCTATAATCCAACCCAGTTCAGAGTTACAACTGCAGCGCCTCTTGGGAAACAACTAGGTGACAAAGGATTATACTCTGACTCCCTCTCCCCTGCACAGACCAAATAGAGCCACAGAAATCATGAAAACCCAGAAAGGCTGAATGGAAGAGGACCCAGTATAAGTCTACCAGAACCTTTCATTGGCAATGACTATTGTACAGTGATTATTGTACCTCAATTCACTGCTGACTACTAATACATTTAAATAAAAATTAGATTATATAGCCTAACCACAGGTTATTTCACTATTGATTACCATTTCTATATTTTAGGTGCTAATGAAAGAAGGAGAAATGAACCAAATGATTCAACGGCTCTATGAAAAGATCTAGTAGAAGGTAAAATTACAAGTCTGATCCAAGGATTTCATTATTTAGAATTTATATTTCAGTGGAGTGATTATTCCATTGGTATGGATTGAGACAGAAAATAAAATATGTTTTACAGACTATGGTGTTGATAAATGAAAATTTATTTCAGGAATTATACTGTTCTTTTGGATTTCTAACCAAACAGTGACACTCTCTCTAATCTCTTGATCAAATGCTGTCTCTTTAATTAAAATTAAGAGAATATACAATTTAGGAAGAGAAAACACTTAATTTCTATAAGTATTATTAAAACAAATTTACACACCTATCTCCTTCCAACTTTGGTATATCTGAGCAACTAGAGGAGTCTTCCAGCCATGCCAAAGTTGGTCTCCTGGATTCAACTGCCGAGTTTGGTTCTCCCGACAGAATAAGCTGTTGTACAATTGCTGGATCGTACGCATTAATTTCAAACTTTAAGTGCACCTAAACAAATAAATGAAAAGCCTAAATTTACAACTGATTTTTTTTCAGTTACTGATTTGTTCCTTCAAAATTAAAACATACCTTCATAAGTTTGGAAACATCCCATATACAGATCTTTCCTCGTTTTGTTGCAGCAGCTAAAAAGTGAGGGCAGCTCCCGGACCCAAAGCAAGATATTCGGTCAGTTCCATCCGTGCAAGGAAACTGTGCAGGACTTGTTGCAAGAGTGACTGACAATGGTACATTCTGTGTATGCTCACCTTTCACAAACGGGCAGTTTGGGGAATGTCTCTCGTGTTCAGACCTTTACACAAATTAAAGAAGGGAGGGAAAGTTTACTGAGCAACTAAGCTGTTAAGTCTGTAACACTAAAAGAGAACTCTACGATATTTTTTCTTTAAAAAAAAGAAAAAAAACAAATAATTTAACCCTGAATATTCACTGGAAGGACTGTTGCTGAAGCTGAAGCTCCAGTACTCTGGTCACCTGATACAAAGAGCCGACTCACTGGAAAAGACCTTGATGCTGGGAAAGACTGAAGGCAAAGGAAGCGGGTAGCAGATGATAAGACGGTTAGATAGCATCACCGACTCAATGAACATGAATTTGAGCAACCTCACGGAAATAGTGGAGGACACAGAAGCTTAGTGTGCTAAAGTTCACGGGGTCACAAAGAGACGGACATGGCAGCAACTGAACAACAACATTCTTTAATTAAAGACTCAAATACCAAAAATTTCCACTTTACTGAGATCACTGTAACATATTAACCACTCACTTTAACAACACTGCACCTACAACTTACCTACATCCATATATAAATCCTGGACAATTTATAATACAACAAGGTGTCTTACATAAATGCTTTTACATAGCATCTCCAGGCACATGATGTTTGAAATGGATTCTGTCACAGCTAAACCTTATTTTTTCTCTTTCTAACTTTATCTGAGTCTTAACTTTTTAATTAAAATGTTATTTAAATAAGTGACATTTGACTATATAAAATACAGCAAAAGACACACTTCAAGCCTAATATCCAACCCCAGTAATCTCTGATCCCATATTCAGATAGCCATGATTATACTCCTAAAATACTTATAAATTTATACCCATATATATACACACAGTGGAGAAGGCAATGTCACCCCACTCCAGTACTCTTGCCTGGAAACTCCCATGGACGGAGAAGCCTGGTAGGCTACAGTCCATGGGGTCGCTAAGAGTCGGACACGACTGAGCGACTTCCCTTTCACTTTTCACTTTCATGCACTGGAGAAGGAAATGGCAACCCACTCCAGTGTTCTTGCCAGCAGAATCCCAGGGACGGGGGAGCCTGGTGGGCTGCTGTCTATGGGGTCGCACAGAGTCGGACACGACTGAAGTGACTTAGCAGCAGCATATACATACAGAATAAACAGTTCTGTTTACTTTAAATAAACAGCTTATTATACGGTTCATTCTACAACAGCTTTCCTGATATAATAATGTACTGATGATGATTAATAGAGAACTGTTTATTCCTTTAACTGCTGCATCAGTCAATTATATGAATATATTTTATTTATCTAGTCCCCTCCCAAAATGCGTGTAAGATTTTCCAGTTTTTCACTACAGTGACCATTCGTGTTGTGCATAAGATGGTACCTGATAAATCACATTATACAAATGTTTGCTATTATTACTATTTCTATTAGTAGGGCCTCAGGGTAGTTATGTAAAAGTGAGGTTCCAATACATGATCTCTAATGTTTAACTAAGTTCTCAAATTTTACACACCAGAACAGACTCCTTAGAATTACTTTAAAATCAGAAATGTAAATCATAAGGCCCTCCCTCCATGGACTCCCTAGTGATAAGCTGCCCACAAAAGAACAGGCTGAACTGCTAAATTTAATCATGCTTTTAAAATTTATTTTGTCATAGCCTTCTAGTTTTCAGTCAGAGTATACTTCCATTTTTTGGCACTTCTAACAGGTACAGACCTTGGGAAATCAAAGACCTCAGAGATCCTGTATGCCAAGTGATATGACAGAGCACAGACAGCATTACCTCACTCTCTTAGAACAGAGGTAAAAATAGAGATGACAAAAGGCAAGAATATTAATATACAGATCAGAAAAATAAAATATAGAAGCATATTCATAGAACTTAGCCTATCATGTTCAGAAAAATCAAGACTCACCAAGGTTCATCAGTAGGTTCCCAACAAACGAGACATACACTACAAGTAAAACACATGGCTCTATCATCTCCAGATGAGGCAGGCTGCAAATTCGTAAGGAAAACAGAAAAGGTTTGTCAATATTAAAATAGCTTAATAAAAATTCTTCTAAATAAGTTCATAATTTTAGGTAAAATTCCATATTGAGGAAAAGAAAATTAGCCTATATTATTAATGTTAGGCTTCAACAATATACTTTTAATCCCCAAATGGTTATATATTTGCTGCTTTGTTTGAAAAATTCTGTCTCATCAGCAAACAACCACCGAATCAAATATGCAGTTACACAGTCTCAATCTCTGGTCCAGCATCTTGTAATTGTACTACTAAAGTATTTTAAACATAGTTACATATACAAGAGCAAATAGTCTAACAGATTTGTTTTGAAAAACTGAATTCTATGCTACTATATAAGCAAGGATAAACATAATTTTTATGTTTAATAAAAAATGAAGTGAACATAATTCATGTAACATTCCTTAAGTAAGACACTTAGGACAAGATGATACACACACACACACATATACATACATATATATATATATAAAATCAAAACCTGAAATGAAATATACCTTTGAAAACTAAAAATATTTTTGAGTACTTACTCTACTTAGTGTAATTATATTTTTTAGAAGACTGAAACTAATCAGCCCCTAATATAGGTAGAATATTCTAGAAAACCTATGATTTGATCTCTTTGAAAAAAATGGAATCAATGAGCAACAGCTCAACGGAAAAAATATCAAGCTGTGACTTAACAGAGGCTGTTATATGAAACAATACCAAAAAATAAGGAAGATAAATTATTAGGAAAAATAGTCCTTATTCAATCCTTAATTCAGGGAAATAATTTTAATAATTCTAATACTAGCCGGTCTCCAAACAAATCTATCTTTAACTGGAAATCTGATGGACTTCGAATCAAATCTTCAAATATCTTGGTTTTCTGATATAATCTTAGTTTAAGATACTCCAAGAACACCAAGATAATGAAGGAATAATTATTCTTAATGTCCTTCATGACAATAACTTCAATGTATCCAAAGTTTAATTTAGTTCCAAAATTAAATAATCATGTCTTATGCAAACTGACATGTAATTATTAATTTCTTAGTTTTTTAGCAATGGCAAAGCACTGGTGAGCCAGTCAACATTACTCAGTTGAAGTTTCCTTTAATTGGTTTATTATGCCAATCTAAACTCATTTTTCTTAACTTGCTCTACTTACCTGGCTCTGTGAGGTTTTCTATAACGTCCCATTCTCATGTCTTATTCTCACATTCATCCTTACACTGTACACCCTCCTCTTTTCCTACATAAAATTATGACTCTTTCCCCTAATTAATTCTCTTTCCACATTTCTTAATCAATTCTTCAATATATATGTATTTAACTCACTGTACTACCTGCACTGCTGCCCCCACAGCTGTCTAACACATGAGTGATTCGCATCCCAATAAAGTTAAAATTTCAAGAGTAACTGCCATGTACTGCTTTTATCACACTATCTTAATAGACATACTCCTCTGTCATGAATGAGTAAGTCAAAACTGAAAAACACACACCTAGAGAAAACACTTCTCGAGACACAAATCTGGAAAATACTGCCTGTCTGCTGATGATTACATATAAAAACAGATTAAATATAATATACATTAATATGTAATCTGCAAGAAAATAGTTATAAGGCATTAACTCAGTTGTTTTTTTTTTAACCTTTTCACCTTTTATACACAGTATGTGATATAGAGAATAGCCAGTGAGTATTATGATCAAAGAAAGGTATAAGAACAAAACTCACATTACAGACACACAAGCACAGAGCCATGTCCATAAAATAATATACATGTTGAAAAAGTATTCAACGTTGACAGTCTCACTAAAGGCTACAAAGTCATATGGAAAAACATTTTTCAACAGCCTTATTTACCTGATGATAAAATCCAGCTTGAGCCATGGGATCTGGCTGTGCCCATCTATACCCTACATGAGGCCATGAGGTAAACGTCTCCCGTCTGTTGGCTTCACTATACATCAATGATCTAAAAGTAAACATACTTTATGTAGCCAAAGTTAGGCATCAAATTACAGTGACACTATTACTCACCACTGAAGAAAAAAGCTTACTGGATTATCAACAAAAACTGGGAATGTTTAATGACCAAGTTCAAATTTGTATTATAAATAATAAGTTTTAGGAATTTCCCATGAACAGAAGAGGGAAAAAGAAACATAAGATGGCTACAACAGATAATTCCATGGGTAGATCAAATTAACCAATGTTGCGTAATAGCGATCAAAGAGCAGAGAATCTGAAAATGTAGAAGCACAGAACCCTATGCTTTCATCAAGTGACAAGTATGCATAAATGGATAAAATCACAGCCAAAGAACAGTAGTTTTACCCCAATCATATTGAAAAAGTATATTCTAGTTTAAGTTTTTTTTAGGTAGAAAGCAATTTATATGTTCTATCTCGAGAGAAATCCTTTTCCAGGAAATCTGTACTTTTCAGGGGATTATAAAAAAAAGGAAATCTTCACATGTTTTCATTAAAATAATTAGCTCATTGAGACTGAACCTGCAACAACAATACCAGAATATCTTTTTAAAAGAGACTATCAAAATTAGAAAAAGTCCACACAGCTTCAAATAAGAAAGGACCAGTATGCAAAGTTCCTCTTCCTAACACAGAAAAGAAACTGATTCAATAAAAGAAAGCGGTAAAATTCATCACAATGAGACCAGAAAAATACTTTTCTTTAAATTCTTCCCTTAAATTAGTACATGGTTTCCTATAATTTTGCTAATGAGATTTAGGTTTAACTCATAGTTGTGTCCTGATTTGGAAAAGAAAAAATAATTGTTTGATCAGGCAACAGTCATCTTCATGTTTTCAGAACAGAAAATCTGTCCACTTAAGTTATACTACCAAACAAAAATAGCAATAGCATCCAGTAGACCCTTACTTAAACCTCCAACAGACCTCAGAGTTCATCAAGGTTTTCATAAGGGTTCCTAAAAGCGTATTTAATGAAATAAAAACCACAGACTACATCAAAATTAGTATTTTGAGATATTTTAAAACCTCCAGAACACTGAAAATCCCATCTAAAGAATGCATTTTCTAAAACAAACCAATCACCACAGCTTACACTGATTTCTTTAGAAAGTCTCCTACTGATTGCAAAGAAAATAGCTCTGAAATTATAATTTAAAGATAGGCGGGGCTTTCAGACAAGAAACACTGATTCTAAGTACATATCCTTCCTTTTTTCCTCTTCTCCAGACATATTGCAAAGACTATTTTAATGATAGCCAAAGACATATTACATGACAGTTAAGATTAAAAAGGACAAGAGACAGCAGGGTTACTATGGAATATAAAAATACCTCCCAAATGTTAACAACCAATAGAAGTTACATACATAATAAAAAAAAAAAAAAAAACACTTAACAAAAAAAGGGCATCTGATTAAGTAGTTTCGGTTTACAAAAGGATAAACTAAAAAATACTGCAAACTAATATAAGAGAATATGGGAATTCCCTGGTGGTCCAGCGGCTGGAACTCCACAGTTTAGCTGATGAGAGCCCGGATTCAATGCCTGGTTGGAGAACTAGGATCCCACAAGCCGCGTGGCACGGCTAATTAAAAAAAAAGAAAAAGCTACACTAAGATAACAGAAGTTAAAGGTTAACTCACTCACTAATATTTTTGCTACATTGGCACGTACTCTTTATAAATGTACTTCAGAAAAGAATATGAGCAGTTAAATTCACATTCAATGAAAAAGTGAAAATGTAAAATGCTACATGGGAAGGCAAATGTGAACTTACATGGGAAGGCAAATGTGAACTTAACAAAATCGCTAAATGTAGTAACTCAGCAAAATGTTTCTGAAGTTCAGTACTGATAAATATTTTCTCAAATAAAAATCATTTAAATTTTTCAATGAATGCACTACTGACTTTTAGTTTTCTATTAAGCAGAACTCCAAGAAATCTCTATTGAAGAAAACAATGATTGAGGTATGACTTTTTTACACACTTTAAATCCAGGGCAGGTGGCATAAAAACCTTAATTCAAAACTGCCCTAGAAAAACACAACAGATAAATAGCCCACAAAATTGCCCTTGAGTGCTTTTTTAGCTCTGCCCATTCTTTAAGAATATTTATCTATTTGGCTGTACTGGGTCTTCCTTGCGGCAGGCGGGGTCTTTAGCTGCGGCAAGCAAACTCTTAGCTGTGGCTTGTGAGGTCTAGTTCCCCCTGAAAAGGGATCAAGCCCAGGCCCCTTGCAGGGGGAGCTCGGAGTCACAGCCCCTAGACCACCAGGGACGTCCCTTAACTCTGTCCATTTTTTAAGTAGGAAATAATATATGGCTCTTATATTCAAATTCTGGGACGGTCTTTTAATTTACCAAAATTTATGCCAAAGGTCACAAAATTCATCAAGGCAAAATAATTCTTATATATTGAATAATTATATATATTACATATTGAGTAATTATAATATTAACAACTCAAATATTTACTAAGCAATTATACAAAACTAGAATTTAAAAAATACAGCTTCATCATCCTCTTAAACACTTTCCAGGCACCAAAAGAAATTGTTTAACAATAGCAATTCAAGGAGTAGTTTACTTCATTTCAGTTTTTTGATTGAAATAAAAATCTGAGTGATTTTCAAAAATATTTTGAAATTTTTTAAAATAATAATCAAATTTACAGTTATTCTTTGTTAATCAAAACACTAATCAATTCAATGTTACCATCACATCTCTTTATAAGCAAGTTCATACCTGTCCACAGAACGGCCTGGCCCCACCCCAAGTTCTGGACGTGCACTAGGTAAGAGGTAAGACAATCTGTCCATCACTGAGGAAGCCACAGGTAAGGCAGCAACATTTTGATTTATTTTCTTAAGTTCATTCACAATGGCACTGGCAATGGACTTCAACACATGATGAGGAAGATGAAATGTAACTGTGGCCCACTGAAAGAAAACAGGAGTATAAGCAAAAGAAAACATACTCAACGGTTTCTACCAAAACCCTGATTTACACATTATAAGATAAATAACCATTTATAGTCTCAAGTCAGTTTACTCCATTAATTTATAATTCAAAGTAAGAACCTGCAATTACATAAAAAATGAAATTAACCATCCTGAAAAAGAATGTTTAGACCCAGATGAGAGAGAAAAGGACTCTTAATTTGTCTCTAGACCTAATCTGTTCATAGATTCAGAGCCTTCTGGGTGAAAGGGAGGCCAAATCCCCGTGAGAAAGGATCCCACAACGATGCCCCAACGCTCCACTGCGAATCATACCCCAAGCCTTCCTCAAAGGCACCTGTGGACACTCACTACAGCCACTGCGCACTAGGGAATGGAAATGCTGTGTGATATTCCAGGCCCTACAAGAGAGTAACACTGAACTGACCTAAAACATCACTGCGGTCCATTCATCAAAGTGGAGACTTATGGTGGTGAAGTGACTACCGGAATTTTGGCCCAAAGCCGTCTCAGTGAGCTCTGTGGATCCCTAGATCTATCTTGTAGCTATCTCTCTAGTTCCCAAATGTATAACTGGAAATAGAGCAGGCAACTAGAAAAATTCCTACACTGTTCCTCTGATCCTCTTGGACTACTAAAGGAAGAAAGGTCAAGCAGGAGCCCCTATAACTTTCATTTTTTTCCTACAAAGCTACTAAACCACAGCAATATCACATTCTGAGGAAATTTATGAGATTAATGTCACATTAACAGACCTGACAGAGGGGTAGTCAAACTACCTCAACTCCATTTAACTGACCGATCAGCCCATGCAAAACGTAAATGGATCTTGAATAATGACCGTGGATTGTAAAATCAGATCATGACTTCAACTGCAGCTGATGTTTCAGATGAGGTATTTTTACTGAAGCAAATTAACAAATCCCTTGATATTTGGTAGACAGTTACAATTCTGTCAGATACCTTTTTGTCTACACTAATTTTTAGGACCATCCAAAAGTAAGCTGCCTTTACCTGGCAGAAACAATAAATCTGCAGTCTCACCCTAGGACTCATGCTCTTTACCAAAATCTCATCTGCAGAGATCCTGATCAACCCTACATCCTGCAGATCAGCACCTTGGTCTATTGTATTAGTAACATCACAGTAAATGGTCCAGATGAGGGGAAAGGAGCAAGGAACTTAAATGCCTTAGAAAGACACATGCAAGCCAGAGAGAATCAGTATCCCCAGAAAATCTCAGGGTCCTAAAATCTCTGTGAAGTTTCTAGAGGTCCAGTAAGCTAGACATGTCAGGATCTTTCCTCTAAGGTGAAAGAAAAGTTGCTACAACCATGAAAAAGAGGCACAATGCTCAGTGTGCCTAAGGAGATTTTGGACCCAGTGTTCAGCATGTTTGAGAATGTTGCTGTAACTCAATTATCAAATAATACATAAGGCACAGAATAAGAGGTTCCTCAGCACACCCAGGCTGAATCACAAGATGCTCTACCATGGGTATCCTGTGAGCATATGCAATGACACTAGAAGTATTGCTCCAAGTAAAGATGCTGTAGGGAGTCTCTGGGACAATAATGTAGCAGGATGCTAGGACAAAACCATGCCCTCTCCTGTAAACAATTCTTCTCCTTTTGAGAAACAGCCCCTAGCCTCTTAGTAGTCAGTTCTGATAGAAATGTGTCTACCCATGGGACAAATGTGCACGCAATCAGAGCTGTCCCTCACAAACAGGTGTTATCTGATACACCAAACGTCTTACTGGGCATGAGTACTCATTAAGCGGTTTACAAGAAACCAATCTTGAGAGAGTCCAAACGGCAATTCAGTGCTGAAGCAGCTGAGTAATCAAGGAGCTGAGATTTCTACAATACCTGTTCTGACAACAGCTCCTTTCTCATTCCACACTGATGGCTTCACAAGGAACTCCCTATGATGGGCTAATTGAGGAAGAAAACCTTTAGGTCTGACATACAGATGGTTCTCACATTATGAAAGTACTGTACCAAAACGGATGGCTAAAGCACCACAGTCCCAATCAGGACAGGGATGAAGGCAAATCTTTTCAGTGGGCAGAACTTCAACCAGTACATCAGACTGTTCTCTTTGTCTGGATTGAGAGGTAACCAGAAGTAAAGGTCCTCACTGATTAATGAACAGTGGCTAACATTTTGGCTGGATCTTCAGACATCTGGAAAGATCAGGACTGAAGACTGTCAACAAGGAAGTCAAGGGTAAAGGTCTATGGACAGACCTCTCCAAATAAACACAGTATGAAAATATTTTTGAAATATGTGAATGCTCATCAAAAGGCATCCATTATAGAGGAAATGGGCAAACTATACACAGTATATGAATGTCACTCACCCTATCGCCATAACCACTCCAGTGCTTGCTCAATGAACCTATATGCAAAATGCCATGGTAACAGAGACAGAGGGTATGCACAGGTCCAACATGAACTTGCAATTTGTCTTCACTGTAGATATGCATTCTGACTCTGCATTTATCTGTTCTGCTCACAATGCTTCTGCCATAATATTAAACTACTACAAAGTACTCCATACAACTTTGCTTTTTGCTTCTCATTAAGAAAGCACTTCAAAGATGGGGAGAGGGGCTTTGGGTGGGGAGGTGGGGGAAGAGGTGGGGGGCAACAATGGGCTCTTGCCCCATGAAACTGAACTGTCTTACCGTGGTGTCTTACAGAAGGAGATGACCTGACAAAAAGGTGTGTGCCCTTCCAAAGACTCATTTTCAGTACTAATTGGGAGAGATGCTTCAAAGTCTGGAGTTCTAACCTTACAGGATTATGCTTAGGCTTTCAATCAACAAAAAACACATGATATAGCTTCTCCCAGCAGGGCTGCTATTATACTTAATAATTCATTAGCAGCTTTTTTTTTTTTTTTTTTAAGCTTTAGGCTCTAGAGGTCTTGTGACAAGGAAGGAATGTTCCACCAAGGGTCCAACAATGGTTGCACTGAATTAGGTGTTAACACTGCTATCCAGCAATTTTAGGTTCCTCTTGTCACTGAGATCAAACCAGTCAATCCTAAAGGAAATCAACCCAGAATGTTCGCTGGCAGGACTGATGCTGAAACTTTAGCTCCAATACTTTGGCCACCTGATGCAAAGAGCCAATTCATTCGAAAAGACCCTGATGCTAGGCAAGACTAAATGCAAAAGGAGAAGGGGGTGACAGGATGAGATGGTTGGATGGCATCACAGACTCAAGGGACATGAGTTGGAGCAAACTCTGGGAAACAGTGAAGGACAGGGGAGCCTGGTGTGCTGAAGTCCACGAGGTCGCAAAGAGTCAGTCGGACACGTCTTAGTGACTGAACAACAATATACATTAAGTCACTATAGTGTACACCTTAAAAAAAAAAATCACACTATACAACAACAACTTGTCACTCACCCTATCGCCATAACCACTCCAGTGCTTGCTCAATGAACCTATACGCAAAATGTCACTGAATCATCAGACAAAGTGGGTGGTACTTCTACTGGTTGATATGATTAAAACTGACAAGGGAAACTGGATTGATGGAAAACAACAGAAGCAAGGAGAATTTAACTACAATCCAAGAGATTCTCCAAGGTGAATCCAATAAGCTCTTCCACATCCAATACACAAGAGTGAAAAGACAATTACAAGAACTTAGCACAGCACTACAAAGGATCCGAACCCCGCAGGGCTGAAGACTTAGGCCACTCGATGGTGTAGACGCCTGACCAGCTACACTGCTGGCTAAGGACAAAGGGAGCATGGAACAGCTAGGAGAAGGAGGCTGTAAACAGCAAGAATATCATCTTTATATTACACACAATTATAGAAATGAGGGATATGGTAACTATATGTATTTTCTTCTCATTACATAAATGGGATAGATGGATGAAGATTTAGATAGATAAAGACACAGAGAGGTAACACATTATTTTACAGAAGAATTTTTTTGTTGTAGTTAATTTAGTGTTTAGGTTTAGAGGGGTTTAATTTAGGTTTAGTGTTGAGGTAGCACAGCTCTGTTACCTAAACACTTGAAACTATAAATTTTAAGAGTAGCTAATTATCACCTACAGATGGATAAAATATCTTTTGAAACTTTGTGTCTGCCTGTTCTGGGGACAGGATGAGACAAATCTTCATTTCATTTCCTCTTTAGGAACAGAGCCTCTTGTTAAGTAAAAGCATAACATTTTTGTTGCATGAAAGTTCAAACACGTATAGATGGTATGTATGGAGATGATGAGCAGCCAAAGGAGCAGATTGTGCCAGTTATTAAGCTACTGTCTCTCAGGTCCAAACCTAGCCTTTCCTCTCTTCTCAGTCATATTGGGGCTGGGATACTATAAACTATTATTTCTTCTTTACCAACCAGTTCCCTGACTGTTAAGTTTTGACAAAAGAACACAGGATGGAAACTGGAAAGCGTGATAGGGGAAAAAGACTTGCTTCTTGCTAAATTACTTATCATTGCTGTCAACATCATGTTAGCAAAGGACCTGGTGGCAACAGTTGAGTCCTCTGATCTTTAGAGGTTTTTTTGGTTCTGTTTTTTAGCACTCCGAGGACCTGTCTCATATATCTCCCTCAGAGGCACTAGCATCAGCCAAGTAGTGCCTCTCTTCAGAAATCTCAGTCTCAGTTCATCAGGTTCCAAGCTCCTGAGGTTCCTACTGGATAACAGCTCCACCTCAGGAGTCTGAAGTTCCAGATCCACAGAGGCTCTTCTCTTAAGTTTTCAAGGATCTAGGTTCTAAAACCTGAACATCCTGTTCCTTCAGACCAAAATGAGTGCTGCTTCCCACAGTTACCATCTGTGTTACCTCAGGGTTTGTTTGTTTTTTTTCTTCACTTTTTTGGTTCTCATACACATATTAAGTCAATTTCTTACAATAAACTCTCTCTGTTGAAATGCACAATATGGTTTCTGTCTTTACCAAATAAAATGTGCCACTAATGGAATTAAGATTCATAAAATCATGGTGAATTTATAAAATAAACTTCAATATAAATATTAGGAAGAATGTAGATGATATATAAGCACTGATATGAAAAGATCCTCAATATACATTCTTCAATGAAAAAAAGCAAGGTACATGCTATAATCTGAATGGTTGTCTCTTCGCAAAATGCATCTGCTGAAATTCTAACCCAAAAGGGGAGTCTATTAGCAGGTAGGGCCTTTGGAAGGTACTTAGGATCATGAGGGTGGAGTCCTCTATTATAAAAGAGGTTCCAGAGAGATCCCTTGCCTTTTTCACCATATAAGGACACAGTGAGAAGGTACCAGCAACATCCCAGAAAGAAGGACTTAACCAGAAGAAATCCCACTCAGTCGGGGGTATTTCACTACAGCAATCCAAACAGACTGAGCAGTCCAAACGGTACATCACAGTATTTTAGTATAATTTCAACTGGACCTGAGAAAAAAGATACTTACAAAGGCAAAAATTTTTTAGAAAACAGCTTCTACTTTATATGCTTCAATACAAAAATTGTATCTGTATTACATTTATAATTTTTTAAAAAATCTTAAAAGAAAAATGCAGAAGAATTAATGAAATATAGCCAAGGATTTAATTCAAAGCACTATCTCCCACCCTAGGCACCAGTGCAGAGAGAAGAGAGAAAGGCAGAAGTGTTCTTCCTGTTATAACCCTAAACAAAGTAATTTTTTTTAACTTCTTACCTTAGCAACTTTGTGGTTTGCTGCAGTCTCATGAGATGTATTTTTCAAACCATCTTTGAGCTGTGTGATGAACAAATCATAACCCTCCGTACTAGAAACATCTACCTTTTCTAAACATGCCGATAAGAGCTGTTGTGCCTAAATAAAAAAAGATGATCACAAAAAATTAACCACACCAAAAATGTTTAATTTGGATTCTTACACAAATATTTTAATTTTGAAAGGTACTAATATGAAAATTTACTACTTTTACTTTTTTTAAACAAACTTAGCTAACCAAATAATGATTTGCAAGGCTGTTACAAAATTAAATGAGATAAAGCAATGTACTCAGCATAGTATCACAGAGCAAAATCTCCATACATGGAAGTTTTCATAAAGCAAAGCAAGACAAAAAAAACTGGACACGCTGAAACTATCAACAAGAATAAAAGAGATAAAAATTTAAAGACAAATGTAAAGTCCCTCAGGGAGCTTTACTATGTAAAGCCGTAAGAGGGGTCACTCATTAAGTCGTCAGGTAGTTAAAAAAAAGCCCTTTGCATTGTTACCCACATATTCAACATGAACTACATTAACAGAAATATATGGCCAATATATGGAGAAGAACACATCCACACTAATCCAACCAAACCTAGGGCCACACACTTTAGGCAAGACAGTGAGAAACTAATGTGATGCAGGAAAGGGTACCTGGAGGGGTGGAAGAACTACGAACAGTATTACATGAACAAGACAACTATAATTATTTGTGTAAAAAGAAAGAAAACCAGCAACAGACATCACGAGCTGGCAACGTGGGAGAGGTGGCAGAAGTAGGCTAAATATCTAGCTACATATTGACTTCAGGGTCCATTTTATATAAATGTTCAACAATTTTATTGTAATTCTGTATTTCCTTTTAAAACCCAATGGTTTGGTACCATCTTTCATTGTACACTACAATGCATAGAAGATATCAGCTTTATTAAGATATCACTAGGTCTAATTTCCTTAAAGTAGGAGGGGAAAAATATTCAATACAAGTAGAACTAATTATAACTAATTTTCTGTCCAGAGATTTTAACATGCCCCCAGATCAAGATATTCTGATGACAAAAAGATGGCTACTCTGTTTTCAAAACTCAGAGCTTCAGCAAATGCTTTCAATATTAACACACTAGATGACTGTGATGTGACACTGACCCACACAGTAACACTGGCATGTCCTAAAAGTGGGAAATAAGCTATACTGATTTTATCAACTAAGCACATCAATCCACCAAACACAAAACAGTTAATAATCAACTCACTTTTTGGAGGAATACAATATTATAATCTCTTATATTTTTAAAATGATTTAAAGTCTGATAAATCTGAAAAATAGTTTTAAATTACATGATATGAACATCAACATACACAAAATGATTTAAGTTAGGATACACTTATAAATTAAGTAATAAATATGTAACAAAAAATATGTATGTTGAAATTTTAATCTGGCATTATTAAGAAATATGTTACATAGCCAAGATTACTGGTTGTCCATTAATATTTATTTCTTCTTTTTTAATATTAAAGAAAAAACCACCTCAGCTTAATGTGGCCATATGACTAAATTCTGGCCAATGAATTAATTGAGTATGAAAACGGCACGTGAAACAGTCTGTAAAAGAGAATAAGAAACATGAAGGAGAGGGTGCAGAAAAAAGGAAAGGATGAGGGAGGGAGGGAAGAGGAAAAGGAAGGAAGGAAGGGGGGTAATACCAGCGTGCCCCCGGGCCAGCTGTCCTCCCTCCCCTAAGACTGGGAAGTAATGAGACTTGAGGCGGCAGTCTTGGGCTCGAGACGGAAGCTCAGTGTTGCAGGAAGCAAAGCTGTCCTTAGACTTGGCCTTGTACTGTTACTAGAAAAAACTATCTGGTTTAAGCCATTGCATTTTGGGGTTTCTGCTAAAGTGGTTTAACCTGTACAATTCACAATTCCTTCTTTTTATAGGCGTACGTAGATAATATCCTCAAAGGACAACCTAATTTCATTTAACAACTAGTAAGTCTGAAACTGCATTAAGTGGAAAAGCAAGCTGACACTTATTTCAACTTACCTCTGTGACAGGCAATTCAAGCTGGACCACATCATCTTGCTTTGAAACTGGAGTTTGCAGAGCAGTGTCTAACAACAAGATTCCATTAAGGTCCTTCCTACACCCTACTGCATAATCATCCACAAAAATAACTTTATCCACGGCAGAAATATACTGACATTTCACCTGTCCACCTGGTTTAGCTGTTAAAAGAACAAAAATTCAACACTGAAGATTTTAAGACCAACAGATCTTTTAAAATAAATGCTTACATGGCAACTAAATACTACATATAACCTTTGACTAGGAAAAGATTCTCTAAAGGGTGTTATTAGAACTGATTAAATTGGAATATGTACTGTAGCTTAAAGTAACAATATGAAATTATCAGAACTTGAAAACTATATTGCTGATATGAAAGAGAATATCATTGTTCTTAGAAATAAACATACAAATAGTAAAGGATAAAAGGATATGATATAATGCAACCTATTCACAAGTGAGCAAAAGTAGTATGTATCTATACATGAAGGAATGATAATCAAATGTGGTAAAACATTTAAAATATTAAAATTAGTGGAACTTGGTAAAGGTTATAGGGAAGTTATCTGTATTACATTACTTCAAAATAATTTGTTTGGAAAAAAATTTTAATATTCAATACTGTACAACCTTGTAAATCAACTATACTGCAATTACAATAAATATTCAATATTTTTTTACATTTTTCCTCCTTCCCCTACAAAAGTCATTAAGCATAAAGTCAACGTGGATAGTTTCTAGGTAATGACCTCAAAAGTTCTTTTGGGCTTTTATACCTAAGATATGCTTCCCAGGTGGGAAGATAGCTTCCCAGTCCCAGGTGGCACAAGTGGTGAAGGGTAGGTCTGCCAATGCAGGAGATAGAAGCATAAATTCAATCCCTGGGTCGGGAAGGTTCCCTGGAAGAGGAAATGGCAACCTACTCCAGTATTCCTGCCTGGGAAATCCCATGGACAGAAGAGCTTAGTAGGTTATAGTCTGTGGGGTCCCAAACAGTCAGACATGACTGAGTACACACACATGCATATCTGAGATAAAATTATGGAAGATGGCTATAATGTAAGAGAACTAGTAAAGTTTCTTAGTTCAACTACCACTGAAAAACCAGTCAATTATTACTGAAGATCAATGTTCTCTGAAGTTTCTGCTGAATCAATATCAGAAGACTATTTTAATAGAAAATGAATATATTAACCATAAAATTTATCAGAATAAATTAAGAGTAGAATTTCAAGAAGTATTACAAAAGACAGTAAAACACGGAAGTTTTAGATATAAAAAAATTTTAGTTTTAAATATAAAACCAAAAAGCACAATTTGGAAAAGATAACACTAATTTCTACATTTTAACTTATAAGAAGACTAATGTTAAACACTGTCATGAATACAGTCTCTATAAAAAGATTTGGAAAAAATGATCAACTGTAAAATTTAATTGTACTAGTGAAGAAACTTCTCTTTTGCCAAGTAATTCTGCCACCAGTCAGTATACCTTATTCTAAACTCCCACCACAAGTCTACAGAACATTCCTGATCGTGGTGCTGTTATTGCACAGTGATACAAAAGCAGAAAAGAGATAAATCAGGGTCCTGCTCATCAACGTCTAGGATGACTATAAAACATGCTATAATCAATGAATATTAGGGTTAGCTTTCTTAATTTCAGATTATTATAGCGCTCTCAAACTCTTGAAGGCATTACAAAACTGATTAGAAACTTATTCATTATCTACATAAAACAAAGAAAAATTCATGGAATTTCTATAGTTCATTCTCAGATCTATTAGTTTGAAATGTATGTCAGCATATAGAAAAATAATCTCTGTAATTCAATAAAACAGGAATATTTACCTACCACTTCTCATCTCTAGGTCAAGCCACAAGAAATCATATGAATTATAGGAACTCAGAGTAAAATTATGTAAGAAATTGTAAAGATAGTTTCATATTTTAAAACAGACTATTCCTTTTTTTAATAGAGGTTTTTGGTTCACATGAAAATTCAGCAGAAGGCACAGATTTCCCATATGTGCCATGCCTCCCACACATAACTGTAAAATTAAAAAAAAATAAACTACAAATTATTTTGTTTTAGGGATAGGTCATTAGGTAAAGAGCTATAAAAACCATTATTTTGTTAAAACTTTTACAGAGGTATAAAATGTGAAAATCTACACCAGGGTTTTCAACTGGGTTTCCATGCCACCCCAGAATTCAATAGATCATGACAAAAAAAGTCAACACTGTTTTAAATTTCTTACATTACATAGTATTAGCACTCAAGGTAATGCACAGTGACCAACAGCCTTACTGGCAATGACTTCAGAAGTCTTTCAGGCCCACAGAGCACGTAACAGGATCATGTTTATTCGGACGAGTCCATTCCCAGTATTTTTGACCTGAGTTACAAAAAGCCATTTGTAAGCAGTGACTTGGTGCACTGCACAGCAGGAAGACAGTAAACTGATTATCAGCCACACTGCTGCAGGTGCTGCTGCTAAGTCACGTCAGTCGTGTCCGACTCTGTGCGACCCCATAGACGGCTGCCCACCAGGCTCCCGTCCATGGGATTCTCCAGGCAAGAACACTGGAGTGGGTTGCCGTTTCCTTCTCCAACGCATGAGAGTGAAAAGTGAAAGTGAAGTCGCTCAGTTGTGTCTGACTCTTCGCGACCCCATGGACTGTAGCCTACCAGGCTCCTCCGTCCAAGGGATTTCCCAGGCAAGAGTACCTGGAGTGGGGTGCCATTGCCTTCACCCATCAGCCATACTACCCTACCCTAAAGGCTCTTTGAGCTCATATGACCTCATTTTAACTAATTACACCTGCAAAGACCCTGTTTCTAAATAAGGTCACAATCTAAGGTTTCCATGAGCACATAAAATCTGAGGGAAGATAATGCAACCCACCACAGACTCTTTCTCTGAATCTTTTACTCAGTCTGAGAACTTTAGAGCTCTGTTAATGTAGTTGCATAGTATGCTCAAGATTTTATTTACATCTCAGTTCAGTTAAGTCGCTCAGTCGTGTCCGACTATTTGCGACCCCATGAATCACAGCACACCAGGCCTCCCTGTCCATCACCAACTCCCGGAGTTTACTCAAACTCATGCCCATCGAGTTGGCGATGCCATCCAGCCATCTCATCCTCTCCTCCTGCCCCCAATCCCTCCCAGCATCAGGGTCTTTTCCAATGAGTCAACTCTTCGCATGAGGTGGCCAAAGTATTGGAGTTTCAGCTTCAGCATCAGTCCTTCCAATGAACACTCAGGACTTATCTCCTTTAGGATGGACTGGTTGGATCTCCTTGCAGTCCAAGGGACTCTCAAGAGTCTTCTCCAACACCACAGTTCAAAAGCATCAATTTTTCGGCGCTCAGCTTTCTTCACAGTCCAACTCTCACATCCATACATGACCACTGGAAAAACCATAGCCTTGACCAGAAGGACCTTTGTTGGCAAAGTAATGTCTCTGTTTTTTAATATGCTATCTAGGTTGGTCATAACTTTCCTTCCGAGGAGTAAGGATCTTTTAATTTCATGGCTGCAGTCACTATCCACAGTGATTTTGGAGCCCCCAAAAATAAAGTCTGACACTGTTTAGACTGTCTCCCCATCTATTTCCCATGAAGTGATGGGACCAGATGCCATGATCTTAGTTTTCTGAATGTTGAGCTTTAAGTCAACTTTTTCACTCTCCTCTTCCACTTTCATCAAGAGGCTTTTCAGTTCCTCTTCACTCTCTACCATAAGGGTGGTGTCACCTGCATATCTGAGGTTATTGTTATTTCTCCCAGCAATCTTGATTCCAGCTTGTGCTTCTTCCAGACTAGCGTTTCTCATGACGTACTCTGCATATAAGTTAAATAAGCAGGGTGACAATATACAGCCTTGGCATACTCCTTTTCCTATTTGGAACCAGTCTGTTGTTCCATGTCCAGTTCTAACTGTTGCTTCCTGACCAGCATACAGGTTTCTCAAAAGGCAGGTCAGGTGGTCTGGTATTCCCATCTCTTTCAGAATTTTCCATTATTGTGATCCACACAGTCGAAGGCTTTGGCGTAGTCACTAAAGCAGAAATAGATGTTTTTCTGGAACTCTTTTGCTTTTTCAATGATTCAGCGGATATTGGCAATTTGATCTCTGGTTCCTCTGCCTTTTCTAAAAACCAGTTTGAACATGTGGAAGTTCTCGGTTCACGTATTGCTGAAGTCTGACTTGGAGAATTTTG
The DNA here is from genome assembly GCF_963930625.1 of Muntiacus reevesi. NCBI lineage: Eukaryota > Metazoa > Chordata > Mammalia > Artiodactyla > Cervidae > Muntiacus > Muntiacus reevesi. The sequence goes on from NC_089251.1 coordinate 86,958,890, forward strand.
AGCATTACTTTACTAGCGTGTGAGATGAGTGCAACTGTGCGGTAGTTTGAGCATTCTTTGGGATTGCCTTTCTTAGGGACTGGAATGAAAACTGACCGTTTCCAGTCCTGTGGCCACTGCTGAGTTTTCCAAATCTGCTGGCATATTGAGTGCAGCACTTTCACAGCATCATCTTTCAGGATTTGAAATAGCTCAACTGAAATTCCATCACATCCACTAGCTTTGTTTGAAGTGATGCTTTCTAAGGCCCACTTGACTTCACATTCCAGGATGTCTGGTTCTAGGTGAGTGATCACACCATTGTGATCATCTGGCTTGTGAAGATCTTTTTTGTACAGTTCTTCTGTGTATTCTTGCCACCTCTTCTTAGTATCTTATGCTTCTGTTAGGTCCTTACCATTTCTGTCCTTTATCGAACCCATGTTTGCCTGAAATGTTCCCTTGTTTACATCAACCCCTAAACAAGTTCTAGACTTCCGTGAAGAAAAAATATCCTGCAATGAACAAAGAACATTTTAGAGAACTTTTCACCATCTTAACATGTTTGAGCAAGTCTTTTTTACCTAATAAAAAATAAGACCAAGGACACAAATTCTCTAATTTGGGGAGAAAATGAAGTCCATGTGTGCTTAAGTGTGATCCAGAACTGAGTATTTGTACAGCAAAAAGAAAAAAAACAACAACAAGCATAGGTTTCACAATGGGAGGTAAAAATCAACATTTATTTTCAGTTATAAGAATAACAATTTTAAGTGCATAAAGGTTCATAACAGATATGAAGAAATAAAGAAACCTATGTCTGAGCTCTCAGTAAGAAAATATCTTTTCAAAATCTTGTATGAAATTATATGTTAATTATACTTTTATTCATATTGCTTTGTTTCATGGTTTTGGAAGTATTACTAAGGAACACTGTCAACAAATTTTAATGCTGCAAATAACATTAATTAAAAAAAAAAAAAAACTTATAACCTATATTTAAACTTCCCAAGGCTACCTTTAAAAAACTGGTCCCAATTTGACATAAACCAGTTATTCAACAGAAATTTATACTTCATTTGCCCTATGAGTTTAAAATGTTTGAAGATAAATTTCTCAAAGTTTTTGAGGAAAATCAGCTAAGAAGTCATTTTTCAGTTTTTAAATAGAGGGGAAAAACTCTTACACCCACTCTATACCACATGTTGCACCTTGTTAGAAGACACTTGTAAAATGACTTTGAACCCTACAAAGATAAAGTTTAAAAAGAAATTCAAGCAGAAAATTTAAGAGAAGAAACACTCAAATTCTTCCAGCTATACCAGATATAAGCAAACTTCCTATAAAAAGATCAAATAGTATTTAAGGCCTCATAAGAAACACTCAAATTTCCTCCAACTATACCAGATTATCACGGAGAAGGCAATGGCACCCCACTCCAGTATCTTGCCTGGAAAATCCCATGGATGGAGGAGCCTGGTAGGCTGCAGTCCATAGGGTCGTTAAGAGTCGGACATGGCTGAGCGACTTCACTTTCACTTTTCTGCACTGGAGAAGGAAATGGCAACCCACTCCAGTGTTCTTGCCTGGAGAATCCCAGGGATGGGGTTGCGCAGAGTCGGACACGACTGAAGTGACTTAGGAGTAGCAGCATACCAGATTATCAGCAAACTTCTTATAAAAAGATCAAATAGTATTTAAGGTCTTTTCTCACAATTACTCAACTCTGCCACTGTACTACAAAAGAAACACATAAATAAATGGATGTAGATGTGTTCTAGTAGCATTTATTTATAAAATCAGGAGACAAGCAGAGAGCTCAAAAGGTGGCAGGCCATAGTTTGCAGATTCCTGACTGACACTAATGACTTGCATTAGTACAGATTTTCTTTGGGAGCAGGAGAAATTTCACAAAGATAATAAGTTAAAAATTCACAGCCAGACACAATAAGCTGCTGAAACTTAAAACTAGAACTAACAAAGAAAACTCTTGAAGGCAACTAGAGAATATGTTAAGTACAGGTAAGTAATAACTACAATAAAAGCACGTTGATCATTAAAAATTCATGGAATTCACTCGGAATTGAACAATTTTTAAAGTGCTGCAAAAAAGAAATTCTATCCAACAAAAAAATCCATCAAGAATGAAGGTGAAATAAAGACATTGTCAGATTAGGGAACACTAACTAGAAATTTTGCCAGCAAACCTGCTCAAAAAGAATCACAAAAAGAAGTTCATCAAAGAGAACGGAAATTATTTCAGAAACAAACAGTATCAAGAATGAGGGAAGAGCTACAGAAATGGTAAGTATCTGGGTGAATATAAGTGATGATTCTCCAACTCAGTCTTTTAAATGTATTTGATAACTGAAAGCAAAAATTACTACAATGTCTGATAGTCTTCAATGTCACATATATATAATAAATAAGTCGATTATAATTTAAGAGGATACAATAGGGTGGTATGGTTTCTACATTCCACTTAAAGTGGTAAAATACTGATTCTAAATAGACTAAGAAAAAAATATACATTGCAATCCTTCAAGTAACTATGAAAACACACAAAAGCAACAGATAAGGTTAAAAAAAAAAAATCAAGCCAAAAAAGCAGAAAGAGAAAAAATAGAGAAAAAAAGAGGAAACAAATAATAAAATGGAGCATCTAAATCAAAATTCAACTATTCATTAGTCATATATGGCCTAAGTACGCCAATGAAAAAACAAACTGGAATTTAAAACACACATGCAATCTATTTCTATGATGTCTAGAAGAAACTTTTATCATTCTAAAATGGTAAAAAGATGGAAAAAAGATGTATCACGTAGATGTTAATCAAAGAAAGATGAATAGTCATATTTAGATGAGACAAAAAAAAGATCAGAACAAAGAAAATCACCAGGGATAAATGAGGACATTATATGAGTAAAGAGTCAATTCATGAAGCAATCCTAAATATGTATATACACCTAACAGAACTTAAAATATATTCAGCAAAAATTAACAAGAACTCAAAGGAGAAACAGACATCCATAATTACAGCTGGAGATTTCAACTTTAAGTAACTGATAGAACTAGTAGACAGAAAACGAACATAGATATAGAGAAACTGAACACCATCAACCAATGACATTTTTAAAATATTCCACCTATCAACAGTAGAATGCACATTCAAGTGCACATTGAAAATTAATCAAGCTATATTGTATCCTGGATCATAAAACAGACCTTAATATAAAAGAAATAAAAGCATGTTCTCTGAGAGCCCAAAAATAAACCTACACATCTCTGGTCAATCAATCTTTGACAATGGGAAAAAGATGGTCTCTTTAGCAAGTGGTGTTGGGAAAACTGGACAGTCATGTGTAAATCAATGAAGTTAGAACACAGCCTCACACTGTAAACAAAAATAAACTCAAAATGGCTTAAATACTTAAATATAAGACACAACATCATAAAACTCCCAGAAGAGATCATAGGCAAAACATTCTCTGACATAAATAAATCAGAATAATGTTTTCTTCGGTCAGTCTCCCAAGGCAACATAAATAAAAGCAAAAATAAAAAGTGGGACATTATCAAACTTACAAGCTTTTCCACAGCAAAGGAAACCATAAACAAAACAAAAAGACAGCCTGTGGACTAGGAGAAAATATTTGCCAATGATGCAATCAACAAGGCCTTAATCTCTAAAACATACAAACAGCTCATACAATGCAACAACAAAAAAACAAACAATCCAATCCAAAAATGGGCAAAAGACCTTAACAGATATTTCGCAAAAGAAATCCAGATGGCCAATAAGCACATAAAAAAGATGTTCAACATCACTAATTATTGATAAAAATGCAAATCAAAACTACAATAAGTACCAACTCACACAGATCAGAATGGCCATCATTAAAAAGTCTACAGGAATTCCCTGGTGGTCCAGTGGTTAATAAGACTCCACACTTCCAATGCAGGGGCATGGGTTCAATCCCTGATCAGGGAACCAAGACCCTATGCAACCAAATACATGAAATCTTTTTTTTTTTAAAGGAAGTTTTAAAAATAAATAAAAAGTCTACAAATAACAACTGCTGGAGAGGTCATGGAGAAAAGGGAACCCTCCTCACTGCTGGTGGGAAATTAGGTTGGTACAGCCACTACGGAAAATAGTATGAAGTTTCCTTAGAAAACTAAAAAGAGAATTACTGTGTGATCAAGGGACCCCAGTCCTGGGAATATATCCAGACAAAATTCTTATTCAAAAAAGATGCATGCACCCCAATGTTCAGAGCAGCACTGTTCAGAGTAGCCAAAGCACAGAAAGAACCTCAATGTCTATCAACAGATGAGTGGATGAAGAACACGTGATACGTATATATAATGCAGCATTACTTAACAATTAAAAAGAACAAAGTAATGTCATTTGCCGTAACCAAGGGTGGAGCTAGAGATGATCATACTAAGTGAAGTCAGAAAGAGAAGACAAGATGCTATATGACATCACCTACATGTGGAGTCTAAAATGTGACATAAACGCACCTAAGTGCAAAAGAGAAACAGACTCATGGACACAGAGGACAGACTTGTGGTTGCCAAGGGGCACAGGGTGGGAACAGGGATAGAGCAAGAGGCTGATGACAGAGCAAGTTAGCAGATGTGAGCTATTATATACAGAACGGATAACAACAAGTTCCTACTGTAGAGCATGGGGATCCGACTGTATAGTCCTACTGTTTAGCCTATGATAAACTATAATGGGAAAGATAGAAAAGAAAAGAATGCATACATATGTATAACTGAATCACTTACCAGGCCACCTTACCTGTCTCCCAAGAAGCCGCATTCAGGACAAGAAGCAACAGTTAGAACCAGATGTGAAACAATGAACTAGCTAAAAATTGGGAAAGGAGTACGTCAAGGTGTATACTGTCACCCTGTTTGTTTAACTTATATGCAGAGCACATTATGCAAAATGCTGGGCTGGATGAACCACAAGCTGGAATCAAGATTGTGGGCAGAAATATCAACAACCTCAGATATGTATGCAAAAAGCAAAGAGAAACTTTGCTTTTATGGAACTCTAATGTCCTTACTCAATGTAATGTTGTTACTCAAACATGAGTTTGAGTAAACTCCGGGAGTTGGTGATGGACAGGGAGGCCTGGCATGCTGCGATTCATGAAGCAAAGAGCAAAGATTCATGCAAAGAGTCGGACACGACTGAGCAACTGAACTGAACTAAACTGAATGGCACGAAAGTGGCTTTTTTTTTTTGCATTTTAATGGCAAAAAGGAAGAGAAACTAAAGAGCCTCTTGATGAAGGTGAAAGAGGAGAGTGAAAAAGCTGGCTTAAAATTCAACATTCAAAAAACTAAGATCATGGCATCAAGTCCCATCATTTCACGGCAAACATATGGGGGAAAAAGTAGAAACAGTGACAGATTTTATTTTCTTGGGCTCCAAAATTATTGCGGACAGTGACTGCAGCCATGAAATCAAGAGACACCTGCTCCTTGTAAGAAAAGCTGTGACAAATCTAGACAGTGTATGAAAAAGCAGAAACAACACCTTGCCAACAAAGGTCCATATAGTCAAAGCTATGGTTTTTCCAGTTGTCATGTACAGATGTGAGAGTTGGACCATAAAGAACGCTGAGCACCAAAGAATCAATGCTTTTGAACTGTGGTGTTGGAGAAGACTCTTGAGAGTCCCTTGGACTGCAAGGAAACCAAACAAGACAATTCCAAAGGAAATCAACCCTGAATATTCACTGGAAAGACTGATGCTGAAGCTGAAACTCCAATACTTTGGCCACCTGAAGTGAACAGTCAACTCGCTGGAAAAGACCGATGCTGGGAAAGACTGGGCAAGACGATAAGTGGACAACAGAGGATGAGATGGTTGGAAGGCATCACTGACTCAATGGACACAAGTTTGAGCAAACTCCAGGAGACAGTGATAAACAGGCAAGCCTGGCAGGCTGCAGTGCATGGGGTCACAAAGAGTCAGACATGAATTAGAGACTGAACAACAACAGCAGCAGAAATTAACACAACATTCTAAAACAACTACACTTCAATGAAGCAAACAAAGAAGAACTATGATTTTGTTTGATCACAAACAAAATGACCACAATGGATTTAAGTAGAAATCAGTAACAGAAACATAATGGGAAACCTCTAAATACTTGTAAATTAAACAACATACTCCTAAGCAATTCTTAGGTCAATGAAGTCTAAAGTAACTCAGAAAACATTTTTAAAAGAATGAAAATGAGGGAGTTCCCTGATGGTCTAGTGGTTGGGATACGGCACTTTCACTGCTGTTCCCCTGCCTGGGGAATACTGAGATCCTTCAAGCTGTAGCACAGCTCTCCACATCCAAAAAAGAATGAAAATATAATATCAAAATAAGTCATGTGAAGCTAAAACAGTGATTAGAGTAAAACTTATAGGACTTTAATGCTTATATTGGGGTGAGGGAAAAGGCCTTAAATCAATAACCTAAGCTTCTACTTAAAAAAACCAGAAGGACAAAAAAATCCAAAACAAATCCAAAGCAAGGAAAAGGAAAGAAATAATAAAGGTTAATAGTGGAAATCAATGCAAAAGTAAAACTAGAAAAACAATAAGGAAAAACGGATATAAGCAAAAATGAGTTCTTTGAAAAGATCAATGAAACTGATAAAGCTCTAGCACGACTGGCAAAGAATAAAAAGATATAAATTATCAACACCACCAAATGAAAGAGGAGCTAGCCTACAGATCCTGCAGACATCAAATGATAAAAGAATACTATGAACAACTCTATGCACATGAATGTGACAACTTGTGTTGTCAAAATATTTAAATCTGACACTACAAATGTTAAAAAGATAACTGAGGAATAATATAAACAGATCTATATGCATAAATTTGAAAATAAAGGTGAAATTCCATAAAAACCACAAACTACCAAATTATTCAAAATGAAACAGATAATCTGAATTAAGGAAAGTGAATTCCTAGTTTAAAACTTTTCAAAGAAATCTCCAGGCTTACCTGATTTCACTGGGAAATTTAAGAAGTAACACTAATTCTACACAATCTTTTTCAGGAAAGAGAAAGAGGAACACTTCCAAACTCCTTTAAAGAAGCCTAAATTAACCTGATATCAAAAACTACAAAAAGGACAGAAAAAGAAACTACATACCATTATCCCTCATGGAGATTGTGCAAAAATCCTCAACAAAATAAAATATATATATATGATGTATAAATTCTTGTTCAACTAATAAAGGACAGATTAATTCAAAAAACAAACAAACAAAAAAAGCAAATGGAGTTTAGCAATACGCCAGGACCAAACAGGGTTATCCCAGGAATGTAAAACTGGTTCAGTATTCAAAAATCAATGTAAGCTACTATGATAATTTCTTAAAGAAGAAAAACTAGTCAAGTCAATAGGTGCATCTGGCAAAATACAACATATTTCCATGATTTAAAACAAAATTTTAAAAAAAGCCCTCAGCAAGTTAAAAGGGAATTTCCTCAATCTGATAAAGGACAGCTACAGAAAGTCTACCACTATCAAACACTTAATGATAAGACTGAAGGCTTTTCCCTAAGATCAGGAATAGGACAAGGATATTACACTCTCAACACTTCTATCTAATATCTTAATGAAGATCTAGCCATTGCAATAAGATATGAAGAACCAGACACATTAGAAAGGAAGAAATCAAACAGTCCCTATTCACTGATAACATGATTATGTAAGCAGAAAATCCCAAAGAATCTAAAAACAAACAAACAAGGACTTCCCTAGTGGTACAGTGGATAGGAAGCTGCCTGCCAATGCAGGGGATCCCGCTCTATGAAGATTTCACATGCCACAGAGCAACTAAAGCCCATAAGCCTAGGGCCTGTGCTCCATGACAAGAGGAACCATCACAATGAGATGCCTGTGCACCGCAACAAACAGCCCTGCTCACTGCGAACTAGAGAAAGCTGGCGTGCAGCAATGGAGACTCAGCACAGCCATAAATAAATAAATTTTAAAAAATAAATAAAAATCAAAACAAAAACTACAAGAATGAGAAAGTTTAGCAAGGCTACACTGAACAAATACATGAAAATCAATCAATTTTATATCTATTAGCAATGATCAATCTGAAAACAAAATTTACCCAAAAAATTAACAGTTACTTTACAAGAGCTCTAAAAACATAAAATACTTAAGATATATATCAAACAAAAGGTAAACAGAATATGTATGCTGACAAGTACAACTGATCAGTGAAAGAAATCAAAAAAGATCTAAATAAAACCATGGTCATAGATTAGAAGAATCAACATGCAAAGACATGAACAGTTCCCAAGCCGCTCTACAGATTTACCGCAATTTCAATAAAAATCTCAGCAGTAATGTTTAAAACAGATAGCCGTCAAGGACCTACTGTATGGCACATGGAACTCCGCTCCACATTGTGTGGCAGCCAGGATGGGAAGGGAGTCTGGGGGAGAATGGATATATGTGTCTGTATGGCTGGGTCCTTTGCCATACACCTGAAACTGTCACAACACTGTTAAACAGCTATACTCCAATACAAATAAAGAGTTAAAAAAAAAAAAAAAAAAAAAAATCCCAACAGGATTTCTGAGATATAAATAAACTGAATCCCAAATAATCTGAAAAGGCAAAAGGAACCTGAATAGCCATAACAATTTCGATAAAGAATAAAGTTGGACAAATCACATTATATAACTTTAAGACCTGCTATAAAATCTGCAGTACTACAAGAATGTGTGCTACAGGCAAAGAGATAACAAGATATTAGATCTATGGAACAGAACAGAGTCCAGAGATACACCTATATAAACATGACCATTTGATTTTTTTTTAATGTTTTTTAGGTTGCAAATTATACATTACATGAAACTTACCATTTAACCAAAGTGTACAGTTCAGTGGCATTAAGTACATTCATAATGTCTTGCAACTATTACCACTATCTATCCACAGACCTCTTTTCATCACTTTATAATCACTGACACTAAATCTTCACTTCTGTCCCCACAGAACCTGACAGGCACGACTCTCTTCACTGACCATAGCATATTCAAGGTTCATCCATGTTGCACCATGCGTCAGAATTTCCTCCCTTCTCAAGGCTAATATTTCATTATATACATACACCATGCTTTGTTTATACATTCATCCACTGATGGACACTTGGGTGGCTTCTATTTTCTGTCCAGCTGGGAATAATGTCACTGTGAACATACCATACAAATATTTCTTCCAGATCCTGTTTTTAACTCTTTATACCCAATATTCAAACGTGGAATTGTGAGTTCATACAATAATTTTCAATTATTTGAAGAACTGTTATTACTCAAATGTGGAAATGCGAGTTCATAAGGTAATTTTAAATTATATGTAGGACTGCATAATGTTTTCTTCAGTGGCTGCACCATTTTATATTCCCACCAACACAGCAAAAAGGTTCCAATCTCTCTACATCTTTGCCAACACTTACTCTTCTTTTTCAAAAATAACCATCCTAATGGGTGTGAAGTGATACTTCACTATGGTATTGATCTGCATTTCCCTAATGATTAACTATGCTGAGCATCTTTTCATGTGTTTGTTGGTCATCTGTTTATCTTCTCTGGAGAAATGTCTATTTAAATCCTTTGCTCATTCTCTAACAGGGCTATTTGTTTTTTGCTGTTTTTTGAGTTGCAGTTTTCTATAATTGTCTAAATATTTCTGGCTCTATCTCTGGATATGTGATTTGCAAATATTTTCTCCCTTTCTGGGTTTTGCCCTTTTACTCTGTTGATAGTGTCCTTCAATGTACAGAAGCTTTTAATTTTGATGAAATCCAATTTGTCTATTTACTCACTGGAAACCTGTGCCTTTGGTGTCATATCCAAGAACTCACTGCCAAATCCAACATCGTGAAGCTATTCCACTTTGTTTTCTTCTAAGAACATAATAGTTGTAGCTCTTATGTTTAAATCTTTGATCCATTTTAATTTTTGTGTGTGGTGTTTTGAAAATCTTTGTCTATGGTGTATATGGTTGTATAAGCATAGAATTTCATTCTTTTGCATATGGATATCCAGTTTTCTCAGCACTAATTTTTGAAGAGAATGGCCTTGACCTCCATGCCAAGAATTATTTGACCACTTATATAAGGGGTACTTCTGTACTCATTATTCCAAACCAGAACCACACTGTTTTGATTACTATAGCACCATAGTAAAAAATTTTGAAATCAGGAAGTTTAAGTCCTCCAGCATTTTTTTTTTTAATACACTAGCTATTTGGGGTCCCTTGAGATTCCATACAAATTTTAGAATGGATTTTTTCTATTTCTGCAAAACTAGCCACTGGGATTTTGATAAGGATTGCAATGAATCTGTAAATAGCTTTGGGTAGTATTGACTTTGTAACACCAAGTGCTGGCAAGAATGCAGAGCAAGTGTAATTCATAAATGTCTAATGGCAATGCATAGTGGTACAGCCATACTAGTTTGACAGTTCCTTATGAAGTTAAACACACACTCATCAAATGGCCATGCAATCCCACTTCTACATATTTACCCTGGAGACATAAAACCTTCATTCACACAAAAATCTGTACTTAGATGTTTATAAAAGTTCTATTCATAATTACCAAAAGCACATCCTCCTAAGAGTAACTGACTAAATATGACAATACAGTCATATGATGGAATACTTAGCGATGAAAAGTAATGACCTACAGATACATGCAACAACTTGACTTTCAAAGACAATATGCTATGTGCAACAAGTCAGCATCAAAAAAAGTTGCACACTAAAGGGTTCCATTTCCACAACATTCTAGAAAAGACAAAACAGTAGAGAGAACAGACCACTGACTGCCAAAGGTTCAGGGGTGGGGAGGAGGCTGACTACAAAGGGATACTAAGGGAGATACCACAGAGAACTCTTTCAGGTGTTGAAACTGCTCTGTATCCTGACTGTGGTGTCGGTTACATGCATGTATGCATGTCGAATCCATGCACGTATTACTAGTACACACACATAAAAGTCCATTTACTATAATCATTAGTCAAAATTTATTTTTAAATTATACAATAAAAACACAGGAAAATACAATTTTAACGAAGGGGGGAAATAGTTTATAACATATCTTACAATAAAAATACATCAAATAATAGAAAAAGGCAAAAAGAACTTGCTGCACACCAAAATGCTAAGACTAACCATCTCTAGATAATAAAATTATAGGAGGGCTCCTCTTTCCCCAGGGCTCCTCTTTCCCCAGGTGGTTCAGTGGCAAAGAATCCACCTGCCAATGCAGGAGACGTGGGTTCAATCCCTGAGTTGGGAAGATCCCCTGGAGAAGGGAATGGCAGCCCACTCCAGTATTCTTGCCTGGGAAATCCCATGAACAGAGGAGCCTGGCAAAACTTAGTGACTAAACATCTGATGGTCTATAAGGTAAGTCATTTTTAAAATGGAAATTTTTAAAGGAAGGAAATTGTGGGGTTTTTTAGTTAGTTATCAATCTTAACACCCACATTAACAAACAGTCAACTCTTTATTAATCATGTGTATTTCTTCAAAACCTGGAAAAGTATTATCAGAAATATATTATCTTTGCCAACTGACACTAGACATTGTAAAAGTTCATGTGCACTTCAATGCATAAAATAGTCTATACGATAACATACAAACATAATTCAAAGTCAATAAAAAAGGGTACAAAATTAACGTTTTTTGTTGTTGTTTAGTCTGACTTTTTTGCAAGCCCATGGACTGTAGCTCACCAGGTTCCTCCATCCATGGGATTTTCCAGGCAAGAATACTGGAGTGGGCGCCATTCCTTCTCCAGGGGACCTTCCCAACCCAGAAATCAAACCCGCGTCTCCTGCACTGGAGGGCGGATTCTTTGCCACTGAGCCACCAAGGAACCCAAAATTAAAGTTCAGTTTTTATAAAGCTTTTAAAAATTAAAGTTACTGAAAATAAAATCATTTAACAAAAGTTGCTAATACACTGTTATTATTGAAAGTCAAAATGAGTATCCTATAAAAGAGAACTTGGTGTGAAGAAAATCTGGGAAAGTTCAGTGACAAGGCCATAAGGAAATGTAGCAAATGTATAAAATACAAAGCAGGGATAGTAATTTTCCAGGCAGGAAAATCAACATCTACCTAAACATGGATGAGGTTCTCTGAAAGATACAGAATTAAAAGTTCCAATTCTCTCTATTCACTTTATCCAAAACAGTCACCAGGCCACTTATTTTAAATAATCTTAAGTTACCCGACATCAACTGAGAAAAATTTTGAGATCATAATCACCACTGAAAATTTTCCATGGATGGGACTCAATCATTAAGGACCTACTACTCCCTGCAAGAAACTGCCCTTTTCAAATGTTTCATTCAATTAACTGTGACAAACTGAATGATATATATGAAAATTTGTTACAGTTAAAGCTCTCAACCAGTCTGCAATATATATGTTACATTCTTCCTTCAGGATTTTGTTTTGGCTATAATTAAGTAAAGTTTGGGGACTAATTTCCCCATCTGATATTGCATAAGAACCCTTACCATCTGTATACAAATTCCAGCTGCTACACAAAGTCGCCCATGTGAGAAGCAACTCAGCTACAAATCAATTCAATTCTACAATTGGAACATGTGTCCTTGTGAATTTCTATTTGGAGCTCATATTTGAAATTATTTTGTTTAACAGAGATGGTACCTTTCTCTGAGACTAGTAATCACACCAATCTCATCACTCCTCATTGAAACTACATTTTAAATAAGTACAAGTCAAATTCCATCCGAATATGATGAAAATCCATCCAGCTGTTTTCCCATACTACAGTAACAAGCCAACAGAAACTTCCCCTGGATATCTGCCTTGCTGCTCTCTCACATCACTGGGATCTGCTCAAGAGCCATCTCAGAGGGACTCACCCCCAGACCACACAGTACAAATTTCCCCACCACCTTCTCATGTCAGTTTTGATTTCTTATAGTGTCTACCATCACCTGCGTGTATGTGTAAATACAGCTCTTTTCACTAAATCAGAGCTCTAGGAAAGGACTTTGTTGACAAACAATAACTTTTTGACACACAGTAAATGTTTTTGAATAAATGAATCATTTTGCATAGTTTTGAAGAACTTTGTGATGTATTAAAACTACCCTCTAAGGCTTCCCTGGGGGCTCAGTGGTAAGGAATCCACTTGCCAATGCTGGAGACACCAGTTCGACCCCTGGTCCCGCGAGATCCCACATGCCAGAGCAACCAAGCCACTACTGCCCGCCAGTGTCACAACCCCTGAAGCCTGCATTCCCGAGCGCCCATGCCCTGCAACGAGAAGCCCCCGCGATGAGAAGGCCACACACCGCGACGAGAGCAGCCTCTGCTCGCCACAGCTAGAGGAAAACCCGCTCAACAACGGAGACCCAGCAAAGCCTTATGATTTAATGAAATCATATATTTTAAAAAAACCCACTAAGCTCTGCTATGATAAAATGTAACATTCCAGTAGTTAGCTTTTTTCTTAATACAGCACAAAACAAAGACATTTTAGGCATGAAACAGCTGATCTCCTAAATAATCCCAGCCATTCCTGCCCTCTACAGCTGCTTTTTCCCCCTCCTCTCCTCATACTCCCAATAGGAGCTAACTGTCCCTGCTGCAGTGGCATTTTGGTGAAAAGTATCACAGCACTTAATTGATTAAAAAAAAAATCAAACAAAAATGCATTACATCAGAAAAGGACAAAAGAAAGCAACAGGAATTTGGCCCTTGGCATAGTCCTGCTTACAAGCATATTTCATTTATAATTTAGTTTAATTTACTGTGAGGTAGGTTTTATTAGCAAAGAAACTAACTCGGGAGGTTTTTCTTACAAAACAAAATTAAGACTAAACAGAATACTATTCAAGCTTCCCTGGTGGCTCAATGGTAAAGAATTCACCTGCCAAGGCAGGAGATACAGGTTTGATTCCTGGGTCGGCAAGATCCCCTGGAGAAGGAAATGGCAACCCACTCCAGTATTCTTTCCTGGGAAATCCCATGGACAGAGGAGCCTGGCAGGCTACAGTCATGGGGTCACCAAAAGAGTCAGACACAGTGACTAAACAATAGAATACTATTCAATTCAAATAAAATCTCTCATTTATTCCAGGCATATGAAATACATTTGCTCATTTAGGGTTCTAGGTGAAGTTAAAAACTCTAAACCTGGCCACACATTAGAATCACCGAGAAAGCTTTAAAAATTAAAAAAATAAAGACTTAAGTGGCCTTGGGCTCCACTCCAGGTCACTTAAGTTAGAATACTAGAACCCTAGCAGAGTATGTCTTTAAAAACTCTCCTGATGATTCTAAGGAGCAACCAAGGCTGAGAAGCACTGCCCTGTACTATCTCCCCAGCCTTCCTTGTCCTTCCTCAACTTCATAAACCAAAGTAAAAGCACAGAAACAAATCATAAAGATTTAAATTCCTGATGCCCACAATAAATCTCAAATAAGACACTCCCTTTTGCCCCAACATTTCTACTAATTCCTGTAAAAAGTAAACCTAATATTTATCTTCTCTAAAAATACATCCCTGATTTAACATACTCAAAATAGACCACAATTATTTCTTTAAGGAGTACTGCCCTTGTCACAAACAATTAACTTTATATAGCAATTAATATATCGTTTTTGTCATTTGTACCTCCATTTTCTCCTCTCTATACCCAAAGAGTGTGGCTAACACTGTTGGATCCCTCACATATGAAGTTCAACTTACAAAGAATGTCTACATTCATTATCATATCACATCAAGAATCACTGACTCATTTTAGAGACAGTAACCCAGGGAAGTATCTTGCCAAACGCACCTTTCGCCTGAGGCTCTGTGCAGTACAGTGCACCTATCACAGAGGCACCTCCCACCCACCTTCCCCCTATTTCTATATATTCCTCTACGGTATGGACTTCCCTAGTGGATCAGACGGTAAAGTGTCTGCTACAATGTGGGAGACCCGGGTTCAATCGCTGGATTGGGAGGATACCCTGGAGAAGGAAATGGCAACCCACTCCAGTACTCTTGCCTGGAAAATCCCATGGACGCAGGATTCTGGGAGGCTACAGCCCATGGGGTCGCAAAGAGTCGGACACGGCTAAGCGACTGCACTTTCACTTTTTTTTTTTCACTTTACAGAAATACATTATTGTTTACATTCTATCTACAGTTATCAAGAACATTCCTAAGGATAGATTTCCAAATGTTCAACAACTTATGTACAGTTATAACTACAGATTTTCAGTTAAACAAGGATATAATACATACAATTTACTTCTGCTTCCTCCAATCCCACTGGAAAGACAGGAAATAATTAAAGATGGCATTAAACAAGCCCACAAAGACAAAAAAACCAAGGAGATGATAACAACAAAATTTCTGAAGCTGGTGTACAGGCAGAAGACTGTTAATTGATCTGTTTCCCTATAAAAAAATTTCAAGGCTAAGCCCAGCAATGAGGAAAGCTCAAAGTATGTGTGTTGTAGCATTTTTCAAATTACACAGATAATAAGACATCTACAATAAAAACTACTTAAAAGTAGCAGCTTTTTGCTGTATTTTCTCAATTAATGCTAAAATCATACCTATCATAATACGGCCCTACATTTTTTACCATAAACTGGGAGTTCTTGTACTTAAAAGTATAGAAGCCATAGCTTCCACAGGACCAAGAAGGACCAAGTCCAAGATCCTCAGTCTATCCCATCACTCCCTTCCTTCTGCTTTGCACTGTAATACTAAACTGCTTATAACAAATATTACCTGCTTCATGGATCTACTTCCTCATGCTATTTCCTCTACCTAGCCAACTTCACTTCTTTCAAGTCTCACCTGAGCTGTCACCTCTTCTAGACAGCTTTTCAAAATTGGGGAAACAGTGGATTTAAAATTCATCTTATTATCCCCATATGGCAAACACTTATTGAAATGAATTATGTAATTAAAAACATCAAAACAAACAAACAAACACCAATACAAAAAGTAACATTTATTGAGTTCTTATGGTGGGTCAAATAATATCTACATGTATCAATTTACTTAACATCTTTCCAATAACCAAATGAGTTGGGTACTAATTATTAAGTGCAGAGGGAGGTCAAGCATCTTGGTTTAGGGCACAGCTAATAAGTGATGAATCATAGACTGAAACTCAATCTGGCTTCAGAGCCAATATTCTTAACCATAGACTAGGCTTTCTCTATAAATGTCGATGTCTTCCAAACCTGTATTCCCAAATCTTCACACTTCATTTATTTCCAAATCTTCAAGTTGAATTTCCAAATGGCTCCTGGCCATCTCTTCCAGGATGTCCTTCAAGAACCTCAAAATTAACACAACTGAAATCACTATGTCCCCCTTGTTCCTCAGCATATGCCAACAAAAGCTACTCACCATACATTCTTGCACTGCTATTGAGGTTAATTCATTCAACCAGTCACCCAAAGTAGAAATCTAAGTCTGAGTAATTGCCACCTTGTCAATTCCTCTCATCCCCACATTCACCGAATTATATTGTTTCTACCTCTCAAACTAATTTACATGCAGCTCTCGTCACTTTTCACACCTGAGCATTAGCTTGGAATCTTTCTTCAAAACAAATCTGATTGTGTCTTAACCTATAAAGGCTGCCTACCACTGACATCAAGTCCAAAGTTCTTAGCAAAACGTATTATGATCTTGTCTTTGCCAATCTGTCAGCTTCAACTCTAACCATCCAACCCCTACTCCCCTTCCCCTCAAAACTTCCCTGAATTTAATATGTTTTTAAAGACCTAATTGTCTCTGTGTAAGCAAGTACCTTAGCCTAGGATATCCCTCCTACTATCTCATCTTCCCAAACTGATCATAAAGGCAACATCCTTTGAGAAGCCTTCTCAGATTGAAGAAACTTCCTTCTCTATACTCACATAATCTGCACATCTATATTTTATTAAGAGTACTTACGCTAAAATTGCTTACCTGAAAGTATCACCAAGCATGTATTCAAAAGTCAAAAGGCTGCCTTATTTTGTGCCCCCATGCCTACCACATTTTCAATAATGTATGAAATCACCAGGCTCTTTTAACAATTTCAAGTCCAAAATCAATTAACTTACATAAGTTACCTCTCTTGTAATACAAAATTATTACTCGTATGTTAATACTTTTATCTTTTAGATTTCATTGGTCCCATTTCCACACACGTGAAAAACTGGAAGAAAAAAAAATACTGCAATTTCAACAGAATGCCTGTAGTAAAAACATCTACTACATCAGCAAACTTTCAAATGACCACTGCTACAAGAATATTTACAGAGCACATACTATATACCCAGGAGGAGGAAACGGCAACCCACTCCAGTATTCTTGCCTAGAAAATCCCATGGCCAAGTCTGGCGGGCTACGACAGTTCGCAGGGTCAACAGAGTCAGACACGACTTAATGAGTGAACACTACTATGTATCAGGCACTGTTCTACACGTTTAACATATATTAGCTCACTCCAATTCTCACAACCACTTTATGAGGTAGATAACATTTTAATGTTCATTTTATTGATGAAGTTCAAGATCAAACAGAACCAAGATTAAAGCTCAAACTATTTAGCTTCAGAAATTGAATTCTTACACTGCCTCTGATTAATAAGTCTAAAACTACTAAAACAAAGACTACAATAATTCTTTCTTAGAACGAAACCATCTTTGTGTGTTGAACAGTTTAGAAAATGTGGGAGGCAAATGCAAAAATCTGGGTAAATGTAGAGGATGTTCAAAATGCAGAAAAATCTTTTTTAAGAAATATTAATTCAAAAAACAAAAAAAGAATATTAATTCATGGGACTTCCCTGGCGATCCAGTGGTTAAGACTCAGCACTACCAATGCAGGGAATGTGGGTTTGATCCCTGGACAAGGAACTAAAATCCCACAAGCTGTGCACTAAGGCCAAAAAAACCAAACCAAACAAATAAACATGAATATTAATTCACTCTAATTATAGAAAATGTTTTGCTAATAAAACACCAAATCTTTGACATATGTCATCAGGTAGTATTACTAAAGTCAGTCAACTGAAACAGAGACAAGTACACAGTCACAGCCCACAAAGATATTTGCTGAATTAAGTTTTTATAAAGAACTCAGATGGGCTTCCCAGGTGGCGCTAGTATAAAGAGTCCACCTACCAATGCAGGAGACTTAAGAGATCTGAGTTTGTTCCTGGGTCAGGAAGATCCGTGGAGGAGGGCAGGGCAGCCCACTCCAGTATTCTTGTTTGGAGAGTTCCATGGACAGAGGAGCCTGGTGGGCTACAGTCCATGGGGTCGTAAAGAATCAGACATGACTGAGGCAACTTAACATGCAAGGAACTCGAATGCATCCAGAACACAATTATCTTGTAGGGCTGTTGAAGTCCCAACTCTGTAACATGTTTATAACTGAGACTAGGAAGACTTCATGTACTCAAATTAATCAGGAAATAGGAAATGATCTGTATCATTTACAATTTCCAAAAACTGAGATCAACAGGAAGATGCTGCATTTCACCCAAATTAACATATACCCAATTCAGAAGTAGTAAAAAAAATATTTCTGCAAAACCTGTATGTAGGTCTAGAACCAACAGTTAAAACCGGACATGGAACAACGATTCAAAATTGGGAAAAGACTGTATACTGTCACCCTGCTTATTTAACTTATATGCAGAGTACATCATACGAAATGCCAGGCTGGATGAAGCACAAGCTGGAATCAAGATTGTTGGGAGAAATATCAATAACCTCAGATATGCAGATGATACCACTTTTATGACAAAAAGCAACAAGGAACTCAAGAGCCTCTTGATGAAGGTGAAAGAGGAAGAAGAAAAAGCTGGCTTAAAACTCAACATTCAAAAAACTAAGATCATGGATGGCATCCAGTTCCATCATTTCATGTCAAATAGATGGGGGAACAATGGAAACAGTGACAGACTTTATTTTCTTGGGCTCCAAAATCACTGCAGATGGTGACAGCAGCCATGAAATTAAAAGATGCCTGCTCCTTGGAAGAAAAGCAATGACCAACCTAGACAGCCTATTAAAAAGCAGATACATTACTTTGCCCACAAAGGTCCATCCAGTCAAAGCTATGGTTTTTCCAGGGATCATGTACAGATGTGAGAAGTGGACCATAAAGAAGGCTGAGTGCCAAACAATTGATGCTTTTGAACTGTGGTGTTGGAGAAGACTCATGAGAGTCCCTTGGACTGCAAGGAGATTCAGCCAATCAATCCTAAAGAAAATCAGTCCTGAATACTCTTTGGAAGGACTGATGCTGAAGCTCCGACACTTAGGTCACCTGATAAAAAGAGCCAACTCGTTAGAAAAGAATCTGATGCTGCGCAAGATTGAGGGCAAGAGCAGAAGGAGACAACAGAGGATGAGGTGGTTGGATGGCATCATGGACTCAATGGACATGAGTTTGAGACAACTCCGGGAGATGGGAAGACTGGCATGCTGCAGTCCATGGGGTCACAAGTCGGACATGACTGAGCGACTGAACAACAACAAAGAGGTGATAAATATGAGTTTCATCCATACAATTTATTTCCTGAGGACTCTGCAAGCTAGCCTAATTAATTTTCTATATTCCAAGACTTCTTGGAGCAGATAGTTCTGGGTTCTAATTCTGAACAGGAAGCCATCATACCAGACAAAAATGGTAAATCACAAAAAAAATTCCTAAGAAGTTCAAATCTGGGGTGAAGTTCAAAAGACTAAACAGAATATCAAAATGGTTTAAGTTAAAAAAAGACAGAAAGAGATTTACAAATAAATAAAAAACATTTTTGAACAGTAAACACTATTCTGAGCACTTTACATGCATTTAATCGTCACAATTAATACAATTATCACTCCCATTTTGCAAATGAAGAAAGCAAAAAAGAAACATTAAGTAACATTAAGAGAGGAAAAAACAAAACAGAAACTAGGATCTTAACTAGGATCTTGCTCCTTCCTGTTATGCTAAATGACATCAGTTAAACAGAGGGACATATCTAGTAATAGAAAAAACAAGTGTTGGTTTGTTTGTTTTTTTACTATGACTCTACATAGCCAAGTGGTGCATGTAGAGCTATTTTGATTTTTATAACCTAAAGTCCAAGAGTAAGCATATGAAATCATGTTCAACATCATATGTCATTAGGGAATCACAAACTAGAACACTGAGATACCACTACACACCTATTAGAGGAGCAGCAATTCAAAACACTAACAATATCAAATGCTGATGAAGATGTAAAGCAACAGAACTCTCATTTGTTGCTTCTGGAAATGCAAAATGGTACAGCCACTTTAGAAGACAGTTTGGTAATTTATTATAAAACTAAACATACTCCTGCCATAGGCTCCAGCAGTCATGATCCTTGGTACGTACCCAAATGAACTGAAAACTTCTGTATACACAAATGCCTAGACCCAGATATTTATAGCAGCTTTATTCATAACTGTCACAAACTGAAAGCAACCAAGATATCCTTCAGTAGGTGAATGGACAAACTGTGGTACATCCAGACAATGTAATATATTATTCAGTGCTAAAAGGAAATAACCTATCAAGCTACAGAAAGACATAGAAGAAACTTAAATTTGTATTATTAAGTGAAAGAAGCCATACTGAAAAGGCTACATACTATAAGACTTTCTAGAAATGGCAAAACTATGGAGACAATAAAAAGATCAATAGTTGTCAGAGAGTAGGAGGGGTGAATAGACAGAGTAAGGGTTTTTTAATGAGACCATATTTTACAATATGTCATATATAGTCAGAACCCATAGAATGTACAAGAGTGAACCGTAACATAAACTACGGACTTTAGGTGATGATGACGCACTAATGCAGGTTCACTGACTGTAACAAACACACCAGTGAGGTCTGATGTTGACAATGAAGGGAATGGAGGCAGAATATGGGAACTCTGTACTCTCTGCTCAGCTTTACTATGAACCTGAAACGACTCTCAAAAAAAAACCTACTTATGAAAGAAAGGAAAAAAAACCCAAAACCAAAGAAAGTGTTTACTGAGCAGTTAAAAAGAAGCATCCATTTAACATACTCATTAGTATACATACAGCAAATAAAAAGTATTTATTAAAATATTGTACTAGGCGTCCTGTGGAGGGGATATAAACAAGTAGACAAGGCTCCTTCCCACAAGCAGTTTGAAATATAGTTAGGCAGACATCATATATTCACACACAACTAAATAAGATGAAATTTAAATAGTTCAAGACAGGAAACATATCACAAACAACTAAGTTGTCAAATTACTAAAACAGGCATTAATAGGACAATGTGCTTAGGGGTTCAGTGGATTATTTCGGGCAAAAAGAATTAGGAAGTTAAAGGTATGCTCTAGGTCCTGAAATTGGGGTAAGATTCATCTAATTTTCTGGAGGGAATTGGTGAATTCTAAGAAGGAGTAAAATTACTGCAGTTAGAAAAAAAAATTAAATGAACCAGTTTCACAGAAGAAAATGGGGAGACAAGACTAGAAAGACAGGTAAAAGCCAGATCATGGAGGTCACTGAAAGCCAGATTCAGAAATCTTAACCCTGGGTTGGGAAGAACCCCTGGAGAAGGAAATGGCCACCCACTCCCATATTCTTACCTGGAGAATCCCATGGACGGGGAGTGGGGTGGTGTCTGGTAGGCTATGGTCTATGGGGTCGCAAAGAGTCAGACACGACTGAGCAACTGACACACTTGTGAAAACACTAGCAAGGAGCAAATGTTTGCCTAAGTATATATTGATGACTCTTAGTCTAATGAAAAGTGTATTTATAAATATTTTATGTGAGAGACATATAATTTGAAGATAGACAGTAGTCAACAGTAGTAGTTAAAAATTCACCATCATTGAAACTTGAGCCTATTATACAGAGTGAAGTAAGTTAGAAAGAAAAACACCAATACAGCAAATTAATGCATATATATGGAATTTAGAAAGATGATAATGATGACCCTATATGCGAGATAGCAGAAGAGACACAGATGTAAAGAACAGATGTTTGGACTTGGTGAGAAAGTGAGGGTGGGATGATATGAGAGAAGAGCATTGAAACATGTATATTATCATATGTGAAACAGATCGCCAGTCCAGGTTTGATGCATGAGACAGGGTGCTCAGGGCTGGTGCACTGGGATGACCCTGAGGGATGGGATGGGGAGGGAGGTGTGAAGGAGGGTCAGGATGGGGAATACATGTACACCCATGGCTGATTCATGTCAATGTATGGCAAAAACCACCATAATATTGTAAAGTAATTAGCCTCCAATTAAAATTAATTAATTTTAAAAAATAAAAATAAAATAAAAAAATCACCGTCATTGCCCAAGTGAATACATATACATACAAGCCCTGCTCCCATTTTTCGATTTCCAGTCTACACCGACAGGTTACCCATAACCCCATAAACTGAACCCATCCCTAAGTCTACGCTCTCACCCAATAAAGCTCTATATGTTTACATCACTCCATATCCCCTTACCCAAAGATGTCTTTCCTCTGGGGGTAGAAAAGTAGGTGGTTCACTGCCCATGAACTGGATGGGTCATGTTAGGACCATGGTTACTAATGGCACTTTCTCCTCATTCTACTGAGAGAACTGTCACCCTCTGTTCATTATTAAAAGCAAACCTACCAAGTACGTACATGTTCAAGGCAAAACATAAAATCCCTCATTCCTTGGTCAACTATCTGAAGACACGACACAAATAGGACCCTATACGATTATTATTGATCACCTGCATTTCTCATATATGAAAACATTTCTGAATTTTTCCATTGTTACTTTTAAAATTGCTTTATAATCCTTCTGTTTTTCCATAAACTCTTCTACGTAATTCTAATCACATATTACTCAATTCTCAATGCATGTCCATCCACTGTTGTATCCATTTCCATACTTCCCAATTAAATGTTCCAACCTACCTCAACTAAGTTATCCCAAATCAATGCTGTAGTTTATGTATTTACCTTTATACTCATGTACCCAAAGCCCTCCCCTTTAGCAATCTAACACGTGAGTGACTGTTTTCTTCCCTTTTCATGAACAGGCACATTCATTTACATCCAATTTCCCCAATCATTTATAACTAACTCTGGCACGTATAACGTTTCTGAAACATGGCCTCCAGACACAAAAACACCCTTTAAGAGTCCTCTTTCTATTGAAAACATTTTAAGACTTTTGTTAAAAAGACTTTTTATAGAAATACAAATACATACACTATGATACTACTTATTCAAAGTTTAAAATCATGAAAGACACCAATAGGTACTGTTTAAAAATAAAGGTATATACTAAAAAACATAAAGACATGTATAAAAAGAGAGAACAGGGGGAATGCAATCCAGGAGGGACACAGAAAACTTCAACACTGTTTGCAATGTTTTATTTTTTTAATTAAGAGCCTGGAATACATGGTTGTTTGTCACAACTGCTCTTTATACCTTTTCAGGTGTGAAATACATTTAAGTGAGTTCAAGAAGAAAGAAATCCAACTATTGATGAGAAGTACCCTCCCATACAGAGTGACAAGTTGTTATGTCCAAGTTGCCGTGAATGCTCATTGCTACATCTGGGACACCACTTTTGTACTTTACCTAAGCCAAGAAAAGAAAAATCACAAGGCTACAATACAAAATTTCTCTTAGACATATTTTACATGTGTTTCAGATTTATTTTCTGTGGCTATCCAAATCTATTTCTTTCCCAAAGCTCACATCAACAAAAATTAAATCCTTTAACTCTGTATCTCTAAATTGCCATTTACTCTTAAGTGCCTAACAGTAAATCAGAATAACCATCTTATTTGGCGCTGTTAAAATACAAGTGAGTTGGTAAGACCACGTAACTACTTCCACTTGGCTAAATGCGAACAGTCATGTACATTACACTCTGTGCAGGAGTCTAACTCGTATACTAACTTTTCAGTCTCGATTTGTAACATCTAAATTAAGCCACTCATCAGTCAACCGCAAATGAAATGTCGATCCACCCAAACGCAGCCTTGCCTGGACAACTCCAAAACACCCGCCTACAAGCCGTCGAGCGTTCACCTCTCGCATCCTCCAAGTCCCTGGACCAAGGTTTACAGCAGCCAAAACTGCTCTCCTCCACCGCTGAGCCCCACACATGCCCCCTTATCCCAACTCTTGGCTCGCAGTGGTAAAACCAGCAGAGAGCGCCGGAAGTTTCACCTCATTACGAACCCAAAGGAATCTACAGCTCAGACACCGCAGGTGCTGAGTTTCTCGTCCCTGGGGGGTACAAGGCGGAAGCCCCGAGCCAGGGAACAAGGGCCAGTCTTCCACGGCGTGCGCCCGAGCCCTAAAGCGGTCGATGAACAGTTCAGGCAGCCGGCCCTCCTACTTCCCTCCCCGCCCCCACTCCAGGCCCACCCAACCCCCACGCCGGGCGCGAAGCCTGCCGTACATCCCAGCACCTGCGGGTCCCAGGAACAGACGCGGATCCTCTTCTCTCCACGAGAGGCGAGGGCTTGGATGACGGCTCGGACGCTTGCCTCTGGCCACCGGCCTCTCAAGTCCGGACCAACCCTGCAACTCTTCGCTTTCTGATCTAACAGAAACTGTACCGACACCCTCTCCAGGACCTAGCCCGGAGCCTGGGCTTCTCCGGTGCCGAGCTCTTAGGCCTCCTCACGTCTCCCAGAGGACCAACCCACACCGGACGCTCAAAGCCCGAAAGGCAACTCCCACCACTCCCCGTCTCGCCCGTCTTTCCTTCCCAGCTGCAGCCACTGAAACAGCCAACTTCTAAGGTCCTCCTCCATCAGTTTCCCGGCCTCCCTTCACAGCCAGGCCTGAGCCCCCAGCCCTGCCCTCCGCCGCTCCCCTCCTCCGGAGGCCGAGCCCCGGGGCTGGGCGGCTTCCTTCCCCGGCATCCCGGGGCCCGGCTCCTCCCGCGGCGGGCCCGGCCCCCGCCCGGCGTTGCCGCACACTCACCGCTGAGAGCCGAGGCCTGCAGGGTGGCCCCTGAGGTGCCGTCGATGACTTTGATGGTCCCGCGACTGGTCACGGCCAGGATGGCGTTGAGCGCCGGGTGGTAGGAGAGGCTGTGCAGCCCGTCGGCGTCGCAGCGCATGCAGCCGTCCCGCAGCACCAGCCACTCGGAGACCCCGGCCGCTCCCGCCCCCGCCGCCGAGGAGCAGCCCGGGCCAGAGGCCGCAGCAGCCGCAGCCGCCATCTTCCGGCCTGCGCTCAGCACAATCACACTGGGAAGCGGCTCAGTGACAGTCCCGGGAGGTGCAGCACCACCACCAGTCACCATCCGGGGCCAGGGGGCAAGCAGAGCGCGTTAGCCGGAAGTGAAGTCAGGCGCCGGCACGCAAGTGGGACGTCGGCCGCGCGCCCGGAGGGGCCAAGCTCGGAGGGAGGCTGGCGGGGGAGGGGGAAAGGGAGCGAGAGAGGCGGGACCCGGGATGGGACTGGGAGGTGGCCGGCCGGAGCATGCGCGGGAGGGAGAGCGCGTGCCACGCGCCGCTGGTCCAGCCAGCTCCGTATCCGCAACGTCCCAGTTTTTTTCCCGAGCCCGGGGAGTGGCCGCGCCCTGGACTCCGCCCAGCTCCCCTAATCCGGACCGAGGCGGGGTGGGTCGGTGGGTGGAGAGCAGGGCTTTGGGATGTGTATTTCCGCTAGGCGGGGACCCCGGACCGTGCGACCTGGCTGAGACGCCTTGAGGCCCCTTGCTGCGGTTCCACCTCTGCCTGGACGGTTCCCAGCACGCGCGGTGCAGCTGTTTGGCTGTGGCCCAGAGGAGACCTCCTGTCTGGGCCTCTGCTCAGCAATCTGAAAAACTTCTAGTCTGGATTTGGAGAAACCGAACGACCTCCCCAAACCCACGCGTATTACAACGCCCCACCCGTTCCCAAATGTTTTGTTAAACCAAAGGACCAGTCTGAATGTAGCTGGGGGTGTCCTTCCAAAACAGTTTTTTAAGTCTCAAAACACAAGCTGAAACTGTAAAAGCTACCATTTCTAAGATTTTTCTCTCTCAAGACTCATTTTGGAACAAACTTTTACATTAAATGTTCCTCTGAGTAGGCTTCAACTGCAAATCAGGACCCCCATCTTGTTGGTAGGGAAAACAAACAAGTAACCTGAATGCTAAGTTTAAACTTAATATATTTTAATGTTGTACGGTGTTAAAATGGATAAAAGGCATAGTTTTTTGTGTGTTCAGTTCAGTTCATATGTTAAATATTTTGATTGGGATAAAAAAAATTCCGTGAATTTCGATTTCTTTAACTTGTAAACAAACTTTCTCCAAAGCTCATTACTCAGAAGATGTTCTGAAATACAACACTTCATAATCAAAAAATTTGGGAGAGAAATCCTCCTGTATTTCTCCTCTTGAGAGATTTATCATACATATTAGCTTATCTAAAGCTCTGAGACCTCGTATGACAAAGAATACTATTTAACCTCCTTTTAGCAACATTTCACAAACTCATATAAACACAGAACCCTCCAAAACCAGTGTTTCAAAGAACAATCTTTAGTGTAGCTTGTTGCCTGTTTTTTCTGAGTGTGGATTTTTGCTTGAGCACTGGCTGAGACCTCCAAACCGTAGTGAAGTGTTTCAGGATCCAGGGTAAGATTCTTAGAATTGATCATGAAAATGAAACTGGGCAAGACTAAGTGAAATTTAATATCAGCTGTGTTACTGATGTCCTTCTGCTTGTGGAGTTGAGAGCAAATACTATGGACACTCAAGATGTACTGATTTTCATGGCTCTTCTGTTTTGAAGCAGTGGCCTTCTGAGGGCCTCCAGCCCAACCATTTGGGGCATAGGTGGTAATCACCTACAGTAAATAAAAATTCTCACAATCATTCCAGGAAGAATTTGCTGGAATCAGAGATGTGGACTCAAAAAACCAGTCTTATTGATACAGAAAAGGCATTTGATAAAAATCCAACATCCATTCGAGGGGAAAAAGTCTTTGAGCAAACTAAAAATTGAGGGAAATTGCCCCAACTTAAAAAGGCATCCACAAAAAAGCCTACAGCTAACAGCATGCTTACCAGTAAAAGACTTGACATCTTTCCCTCTAAAATCAAGGGCAAGTCAAGGACATCCACTTTATCAGTCCTTTTTAACACAGTATCTGGAAGATCTGGAACTTAATAGTAAATTACTATAACAAGGCAAGAAAAAGAAATAAAAGGCATAGAAAGAGAGAAAGGAGAGTTTCTCACCCCCACCTGCCCCTCTTGCCCTTGTGCAGCCACTGATGGTTCAGAACCAGCCTGTAGTAGGAGGAATAGAGGCTGAGATCTAATTGAGACATCCTCCCTAGAATTGGAAGGTGATGACTGGCAGAGGAGTAAGCATGGGCTCTAACCGAGTGGAGGCTTGTATGGAGCCACATAGGAACATAGAGCAGGGTAAAACTGATTCTGGAGCTTACAGAGCAAACTCTGTCCCTGAAGATTTCCTGTTAAGTACTAGGGGGAATCTGAATGGATGGCTGAATTGTGACACATGTATAACATACTCCAGTAAAACTCACACTACACACACACACACACACTTAAGTGGTATACAAAACTGCATAAAACAAATGCTTAATATAATAAGGGAATCTGAATTTAGGGAAGAAAAAAACTTTGATGACAAATCTTTAAAAAAAAAAAAACACAGAAATTAACAGCCTAATGCCCAATTAATTAACTTCTCTGCTGAAGTTTACAGGGAGATTTGCTTTGTCCCAAAGCAGAGTACCATGAAGTTCTAATGATTTCTAACAGAAAGGCTGATCTCCTAGGAGCTCTTTCTATCTGGCCTGATATTGACAGCCAGTATACTTGTCATTAAAATTCACTCTCAGGACAAAACCACAGTGAGACACCAATTCACATTCATTAGGATGGCTACCATCAAAAACAAAACAAAAAATAGAAAAATACAGCAAGGTGTTGATAAGGATGTGGAGAAATTGAAACCCTTGTGCCCTATTGCTGGGAATGTAAAATGGTACAGCTGCTGTGGAAAATAGTATGGCTGTTCCTCAAAAAATTAAAAATAGAATTACAGAATGATCCAGCAGTTCTACTTTTGGGCACATACTATAAAAAACTCAAAGCAGAATCTCAAAGACATTTGTACACCCATGTTCATAGCAGTATTAGTCCCAATAACTAAAGTGCACTAGACACCCAAAGTGTTGACCAATGGCAGATGACTGTATAAGTAATATGGGAATAAGTAACAAATATATGTATGTATATATAATTCAAACTTAGGAAGGAAATTCTGATTCATGCCAAACATAGCTGTAACTCGAGGGCATTATGCTCAGTGAAATAAGGCAGTCACAAAAAGACAAATACCGTACAACAGAAATCAAACCAATATTGTAAAGCAATCATCAATTAAAGATAAAACAAAGACAAATGCGGTATGATTTCACTTACATGAGGTACTTTTAGAGTATTTAAATTTGATAGTGGGATGGTGGTTGCAGGGGCTGAAAAAGGACTGGGAAGCTGTTTAATGGGTACAGAGTTTTAGTCATACTAGATGAAAAGAGTTTTGTGGTGATGGTAGCACAATAATGTGAATGTACTTAATGCTGCTGCACTATGGACTTAAAAATGGTTAATATGGGACCACTAAACACCTATTCAGTTCAGTTGAGTCTAGTCGCTCAGTCGTGTCCAACTCTGTGACCCCATGAACCGCAGCACACCAGGCCTCCTGGTCCATCACTAACTCCCGGAGTCCACTCAAACCCATGTCCATTGAGTCAGTGATGCCATCCAACCATCTCATCCTCTGTCATCCCCTTCTCCTCCTGCCTTCAATCTTTCCCAGCATCAGGGTATTTTAAATTGAGTCAGCTCTTCCCTTCAGGAGGCCAAAGTACCAGAGTTTCAGCTTCAACATCAGTCTTTCCAAGGAACACCCAGGACTGATTTCCTTTAGGATGGACTGGCTGGATCTCCTTGCAGTCCAAGGGACTCTCAAGAGTCTTCTCCAACACCACAGTTCATAAGCATCAATTCTTCGGGCTCAGCTTTCTTTATAGTCCAACTCTCACATTCATACATGATCACTGGAAAAACCATAGCCTTGACTAGACAGACCTTTGTTGGCAAAGTGATGTCTCTACTTTTTAATATGCTGTCTAGGTTGGTCATAACTTTCCTTCCAAGGAGTAAGCATCTTTTACTTTCATGGTTGCAATCACCATCCACAGTGATTTTGGAGCCCAGAAAAATAAAGTCAGCCACTGTTTCCACCGTTTCCCCATCTATTTGCCATGAAGTGATGGGACCAGATGCCATGATCTTAGTTTTCTGAATGTTGAGCTTTAAGCCAACTTTTTCACTCTCCTCTTTCACTTTCATCAAGAGGCTCTTTAGTTCTTCTTCACCTTCTGCCATAACAGTGGTGTCATCTGCATATCTGAGGTTACTGATATTTCTCCCGGCAATCTTGATTCCAGCTTGTACTTCCTCCAGCCCCACGTTTCTCATGATGTACCCTGAATATAAGTTAAATAAGCAGGGTGACAATATACAGCCTTGATGTACTTCTTTTCCTATTTGGAACCAGTCTGTTGTTCCATGTCCAGTTCTAACTGTTGCTTCCTGATCTGCATACAGGTTTCTCAAGAGGCAGGTCAGGTGGTCTGGTATTCCCATCTCTTTCGGAATTTTCCACAGTTTATTGTGATCCACACAGTCAAAGGCTTTGGCATAGTCAATAAAGAAGAAATAGATGTTTTTCTAGAACTCTGGCTTTTTTGATGATCCAGCGGATGTTGGCAATTTGATCTCTTGTTCCTCTGCCTTTTCTAAAACCTATTAGAATGGCTAAAAACTTTTAAATTGACAATAATGTGTTGATAAGAGTGTAGACAACAGGAACTCTCGTTCATTGCTAATGAGAATACAATATTGTAAAAACACTTTGAAAGACAGTTTGGTAGTTTCTTAGAAAGCTAAACATACTTTTACCATATGAACCAGCAATCACACTCCTAAGTATTTACCCTGAGTCAAAAACTTAGGTCCACACAAAACCTGTACACAAATATTTACAGTAGCTTTATTCATAATCACCAAAAGCTGGAAGCAACTAATATGTCCTTGAATAGATGAATGGACAAGCAACCCGTGGTATAGCTGTACCGTGAACTGTCACTCAGTGATGTCAAAGAATATACTGTCAAGCTATGAAAAACATGGAAGACCTGTAAATGCATATGGCCAAGTAAAAGCCAAACTGAAAAGGCCTTCTGCTGTATAATTCCAACCATACAATGTTACTGAAAAGGAAAAACTGCAGACACAGTAAAAAGATCAGTGATTGCCACTAGTTAATAGGGAGGGAGAAGCAATGAATAGGTGGAGGACCAGATTTTTAAGCAGTGAAACTGTTCTGTGTGATTCTGTAATGACAGATACATGACATTACCCACTTGTCAAAACTCACAGAGCTGTACAACACAAATAGGGAACTTGAATGTAAGCTATGGGCTACATGGGTTAATAATTATGTATCACTATTGATTCAATAACTGTAACATATGCCATGCTGATGCAATCATAGGGGAACTGAGTGCAGGGGAACAGGTATTTGGGATTTCTCTGTACAATCTGCTAATTTTTCTGTAAATCTGAAACTCTTCTAAAATCTAAAACTTATTAAGTTTTTTAAATGGTCAAAATGGTAAATTTTTGTTATGTGTATTTTATCACAATTTTTAAAACAAAAAAAATTTACTATCAGGAGAAAAGAGAAACATAGTCCACATTCGTTTCTCACCACTGGAAAGGGATTAGTCTCCCCGAATATTCCACATTCAGTTTCATTTCATATTAGTGGTATCCTAGTATCCTGGAAAGATGCCAGAGCTAGGGCTGTTACAGGATGTGTATATTCAGGATGTGACTATCATGATTTCTAAGAGGGAAGTGTTGTCACAGGGAACAATAGCATGGCAGCTCCTAATACTGAGTTAGTCCCAAAGATCAGTCTTCATCAAGTTAATACATATCAGGGGGTACTGTTTTTTAAATTACTCTCTGTAATAATTTGCATAAACTTACTAGATTTGTGTGAGGTTTTCTGTACTTCAGAAATTGGAGGTAATCATCTTTAATCACCAGTGTTTCCTGCTTTTCTTCTTTAACATGTTTTTACTGTTTTTTTCACTTCTGCTTATTTTCATAATGTTCTTGCCCTTCTTATGAAAAACATGTGACACAGTGAAAAGATGAGAAGTCAAACAAATTATCTTATATACATGATGCAGTGTTTGGGAGATTACTGATATGTGCAGTTTACCTTGAAATGCGTTAAAAAAGATAAGAGTGGGGATGGATGAATAGAGGAATGAAATGAAGTGAATATATATATGATAAAGCAAGGATAGTAAAATGTTAATGGTGGAATCTAAGCTGTCAGTATACAGATGTTTACTGTGAAAATTCTATCAAATTTTCTGTATGTTTGAAACTTTTTGTAATAAAATATTTTAAAAATACCAGAATGAAAAAAATAAAATTAAACATTTGTAATCTCCCTCCAAAAGAATTCTTTTCCAGTGCAGCTTTGTCACTATCTAGTGACTAAGAGCAAGCTGCTAAAGCTTCCTAACTCAGTCACCTCTTGTGTGAAATTATAGAGCTGGACAAAATCAGCAGTTTCCAAATGTCATTTTATGCGCTGGTGGCATCAGAGTCATTGTGGAACCCCACCCTAAGCCTAAAAAATTAGACTCTCAATGGAATCCATATTTTTTAGACAAGTGTCTCATGGGATTCATGTACCAACCACGTTTAGAAACCTTTGGACTAGAGACTCTTCCCATTCTGAACTGAGTACCTGTTTACACTATGTTCTTAAATTTTTCAAGTCCCAGGCAACTTACTAAAATATAGACTCTGGGGGTGGGGAAACTTATATTCTGCATTTAACAAGTTCCTGCTCTTGGCCAATGCCAGTGATGCTAGACCATATTTTGAGAATCAAAGAGCTAGAAGATCAGAAACAAGAGTCAGGGGAACCCCCTGTTTTTTCACAGGTTCAATTCTTCCTTTTTGGTCAAACCATACTCACAGGAAGTAAAGTATGTTGAACACCTTCCATTTTCTGAATTTGATATAGAATAATCATATGGAAACGCCTAATGCCTTTTTGGTGTGAGAAGTCATTATCTCTGGAGAAAAGTTCAGTATGGCATTTATTTGAAAGGTTTGGATACCTGGTCATCCACCTACTTTTGACACTTTCAGGCAACAATAAAAAACAGTTCACCAGGCTGCTGGATTAAGAATAGACACCTTCAGGAGTCACAGATATGATAAGGGTAACCATAGGATTGCAGTTTGAGATTAAAGGAAAAGTCATTAACAAAAAAACAGCAAGAATTCATTGGAAGTTGAATAAAAGTACCCGGAAAGTTCATTTGCTTTCTCCTTGCTTTCATACATAATCTGATTTCCCTTCCTAATAATATTTCGTGAACATTTTATTGAGAATTTATTATGGTCCAGGCACTGTGTTAGGTAATTATTAAGCACTTGCTACATACTTGGCACTAGTGATAAAGATGAAAGAAACAACAGAACAAAGAAACAGGTATCAGAATTCCCTGGCAGCCCAGTATTTAGGACTCAGAGCTTTCACTGGTGAAGCCTGGGTTCAATCCCTGGCCAGGGAACCAAGATTCAACAAGTTGTGCAGCAGGGCCAAAAGAAAAAAAAACACAACAGATACCATCACTGTTCCTTGGGGATTACAATCGAGTAAGCTGACAGACATTAATCAAATCATCATTAAAAAAGATACAATTCCAAATGTGATATGGATGAAGGAAAAACTTCCAGTGCTGTGAAAAAGTGACTAGAGTGTGAAATCAGGCTTTCGACAAACATGGGAGTGGGAAAAAAAACGTGTCTCAGTCATGTTTGACTCTTTGTGACCCCATAGACAGCAGGGTGCCAGGCTCCTTTGTTCATGGAATTCTCCAGGCAAAAACACTGGAGTGGGTGGCAATTCCCTTCTAAATGGAAATCAAACTGACATCTAAAACCTGAAAAGGAAATACAAGTTGAATAGGAAAGTATTTATGAGTATGTGGGAAAAGAGAATCTACTGGGCTCTATGAAGGTCCGGGGTATTTGACTTTTTCCAGCCAATGTAGCTAGAGTTGAGTAGGCCATGGGAAGAAAGGCTCAGATGAAGTTCAAGAAGAAGACATGGACCAGCTTACGTCAGAGCTGGTAGATGTGGGCCACAGTGAGAATTTGGGACTTAGTATTAAGCCAAAGGAAAGCCATTTAACATAGAGTGACAAAATCTGACTTACCTTCAAAGAGACCATTCTGACTATGTTAATTAAGAGTAACTTTAAAGGTAACAAGCTGGGGGAATTCCCTTGTAGTCCAGTGGTTAGGACTCAGCTCATGCTTTCCCTGCTGAGGGCTGGAACTAAGATCCTACAAGCAGGGCTCAACTAGGGAATGGCACCCACCTTGGGTAAGGCAATAGGGTAAAGGACTCACCATGGATGCAAAATTTAAAGGGCTGTCAAACACTCAGTGATCCAAATTCAGTTCAGTTCAGTCCAGTCGCTCAGTCATGTCTGACTCTTTGCAACGCCACGGACTGCAGCACGCCAGGCTTCCTCGTCCATCACCAACTCCCAGAGCTTACTCAAACTCATGTCCTTTGAGCTGGTGATGCCATCCAACCATCTCATCCTCTGTTGTCCCCTTCTCCTCCCACCTTCAATCTTTCCCAGCATCAGGGTCTTTTCCAATGAGTCAGTTCTTCATATCAGGTGGCCAAAAGATTGGAGTTTCAACTTCAGCATTAGTCCTTCCAATAAATATTCAGAACTGATTTGCTTTAGGATTAACTGGTTTGATCTTGCAGTCCAAGAGACTTTCTCCAACACCACAGTTCAAAAGCATCAATTCTTCGGGGCTCAGTTTTCTTTATGGTCCAAGTCTCACATCTGTACATGACTACTAGAAAACCCATAGCTTTGACTAGATGATCCAGATTAGTCATATTTTAAAAAATAAAATCTACAAACTACAGCCTAGAGTCCAGCTCCCTGTTTTTGTAAACAAGATTCTCTTGGAACCAGAGTTGAGATCTTTTTAAGAAAAGCACAATAGGATCATGGAAGTCTCTATTTAACATTTTAATGCTTTTCCACCACTTTTTGCATTTATTTTTATTTTTAATTATTTCATTAATGTATGATTTATCCCTGTTAAGTTTTATACCTCAGGCAAGTGTCTCACTTGCCTCACCCTACAAGAGCAGAAATTGGAAGACCAATTAGAACATTCACCTATTCATTCATTCAACAATGCCAGACACTGGTCTTCACTGGGGGGATTCAAAGTGAAAAAACAGTGACAGTCTCTACTCTCATGGAATATATATTCTAATTTCATACTAATAACCAAAATAAACGAGATGACTTTAGATTTTATGTGCAATTAAGGAAATGAAAGAGAGAGAATATGATCTGATGACCAGGAGTGGGCTACTTAAGAGAGCATGGCCAGGGAAGGCCACTAGAACTAAAATCTGAATGGTGAAAACCAAAGGAAGAGGGTCCTAGGTACAGGAAATGTCATAGTGGGCTACAGCAGAATTCAGGAGATAAAAGAGAGTGGCCTGAACTGACATAATGGCAAAGAAATATGGGGTGCTACAAAAAGAGAATCAATAATACTTGGTTTAATGATACTAGTGAGTGACGGAAAGGCAGATGGCCACGAAGACTCCCCAGAATGCTTTGATCATCATGGTGTTTTAGTCCAACAAAACTTATGCTTAAGAGGAATGAGTACATCAATGTAGCCGCTTACTCCTGGCCCCAGAATCAACATTTTGACCCTGCACAAGGCCCAGCTCAAAAGCCAACAGCCCCATTGAAGGATCCACGTCTTTAAGAGATCTACTCCAGCCTTCCAGAATATAAAATAAGATGGGAAGAATCTAGCCATCTGACATGTAAGGAAGATATGTGCTGGTCCCTCAAGATTTTCCTTTAGGTAAGTATGATCTGTCCCGGATGGCTAACACTTTTTCTGTGGCTGTGAGTTCTCCTGTCTAATTGGGAGGTACCTCTTATGTCATGCCCATCTCTTATCCGTTTGGGTATCTCTACCCCTTTTCTGACCTGCTTCATAGTGTCTGCATACTTACTATTCTGACTATTCCCTGATCAGGATGCTGAACAACCCTCTGATGAGCAGTCTCTCACATTAGCTAGCAGCTACAGTGAATTTTCAATACCTAGGTCGGCACTGGGCAGTACACAGCTTGAGAAGACTAAAGGAAGAACATTATCTTAGACATACAGACCTTACCTCGATCCTATGGGGCAAAATGTGGTTATTCCTGTTTTATGGATGAGCCCACTGAAGTGCAAAGAAGTTAATGAAGTCAAGGAAGGGATTAAAAGAATAAGGAAGATTCAGTTCAGTTCAGTTCAATCGATCAGTCGTGTCCAACTCTTTGCGACCCCATGAATTGCAGCACGCCAGGCATCCCGGTCCATCACAAACTCCCGGAGTTTACTCAAACTCATGCCCATCGAGTTGGTGATGCCATCCAGCCATCTCATCCTCTGTCATCCCCTTCTCCTCTTGCCCCCAATCCCTCCCAGCATCAGGGTCTTTTCCAACGAGTCAACTCTTTACACGAGGTAGCCAAAGTATTGGAGTTTCAGCTTCAGCATCAGTTCTTCCAATGAACACCCAGGACTTATCTCCTTCAGGATGGACTGGTTGGATCTCCTTGCAGTCCAAGGGACTCTCAAGAGTCTTCTCCAACACCATAGTTCAAAAGCATCAATTTTTTGGCGCTCAGCTTTCCTCACAGTCCAACTCTCACATCCGTACATGATCACTGGAAAAACCATAGCCTTGACCAGAAGGACCTTTGTTGGCAAAGTAATGTCTCTGCTTTTTAATATGCTATCTAGGTTGGTCATAACTTTCCTTCCGAGGAGTAAGGATCTTTTAATTTCATGGCTGCAATCACCATCCGCAGTGATTTTAGAGCCCCCAAAAATAAAGTCTGATACTGTTTCCACTGTCTCCCCATCTATTTCCCATAAAGTGATGGGACCAGATGCCATGATCTTAGTTTTCTGAATGTTAAGCTTTAAGCCAACTTTTTCACTCTCCTATTTCACTTTCATCAAGAGGCTTTTCAGTTCCTCTTCACTCTCTGCCATAAGGGTGGTGTCACCTGCATATCTGAGGTTATTGTTATTTCTCCCGGTATTCTTGATTCCAGCTTGTGCTTCTTCCAGACCAGCGTTTCTCATGATGTACTCTGCATATAAGTTAAATAAGCAGGGTGATAATATACAGCCTTGATGTACTCCTTTTCCTATTTGGAACCAGTCTGTTGTTCCATATCCAGTTCTAACTGTTGCTTCCTGACCCAATAAGGAAGATTATATATTAGTAAATGGAGGAGCCAGGGTTTGAACTTTGAACTCCCATCTGACTTCATAGCCTGAATTTTTAGCCACTATACTAAACTTCCTGCTGAAATGTGTAACTTTTATTTATTTATTTATTTTATTCAACTAGAGTTGATTTACAACATTGTATTAGTTTCAGGTGCACAGCCAAGTGATTCAGATACAGATAGATTGATTCTCTTTCTGGTTCTTTTCCATTGTAGGTTATTACAAGATATTGAATATATAGTGCCCTGTGCTATAAAAAGTAAATCCTTATTTATCAGAAAGGTGTAATCTTATTAATTTGATATGAATGCTCAAAGAGAACATGGTGTGATGGGAGAACGGGTTGTGTCAGGGGATCTTGTGCTAGTCTTAGTTTTCCCAGCTGTCCCTCACTCTGTTCCTCTGAGTAGTAATTCTCAAACACAGGAGCCCCTTGGACCTCTAGAGGAACTTCCCTGTCCCACAACAGACCTACTGAGTTGGAATTGTTGGCATATGGGAAAGCAGGCTCAGGGTAGATAGACTTAATTATTTTAAGCAAAACCATCAATTTGCACTTTTTATGTGAAATCTCTTAATTTCTTAACGTTAGCAAGGAATTCACAGTTGTTTTTTTTTTTTTAATTTCCATGTAGACAAACACATCACATCCTTGGGCCTAATCTAGCTGGGCTTCTGCTTTAAGAAAGCTGCCAACAGAATCTTCTTTCCCCTGAAGGGAATATACTTTGTTTAAAAACATGTCTAAATGTAAATTTTAAAAAAAATCAACCAGACTGAAGGAAACCCCGAATAGACTATACATAACAACAAATGAACTTAACTGTAGTAGAAATGAATAACATAAGCACACCGAAGGGAATGGAGGGGATAAGAACTAATCTAAGTGGTTTGGGAAACTGTATGTTCACTGTATATTTTAAGTTTGAGAAGAAAAGAACTGCACCAAGTACTGTGCCTTAGTCAGTAATGTGCTTTTCACAGGCACATAGGTTAGCAATTCTGAAACTCCTTTACATACTGACGTCACACACCCCACGATGTGACAGACTACTGGGGAGGACATCACTTTGAAGCTCCTGCTAACAGTGCACACCCTAAATCTAACCAGGAGAGGCTTCCCTGCTGGCTCAGTGGTAAAGAATCTGCCTGCCAATGCAGGTGATGCAGGTTCCATCCCTAGGTCAGGAAGATCCCCTCGAGAAGGAAATGGCAACCTACTCCAGTACCCTTGCCTTGAAAATCCTGTGGACTGAGGAGGCTGGCGGGCCACAGTCCACTGGGTTGCAGAGTCAACTAAACAACAACAATAATCAGAGAAAAACATCAGACAGATTCAAACTAAGGGATGTTCTACAAAGGAACTCTACTCTTCACAAGTTTTAGTACTATTCCCATTTCAGGGTCACGAGAACAAGGAAAGGCTGAGGAACTGTCACAGACTGAAGGCGACTTAATGAGACACGAAGACAAAATCCTGGGATCCAGGATTAGGTCCTGGAAGAAACAAAGGATACTAATGGAAAATCTGATGCAATCCAAAAAAAGTCTGTCACTTAGTTAATAATACTGTATTATGTTGATTTCTTGGTTTAGGTCAATGTACTATGGTTATGCAAGATGTTAACATTAAGGAAAACTGGGGGATAGGGTCTCAGGAACTCTTTGCATTATTTTTGCAAGTTTAGAGGATAAAGTGGATTGGTTTACTCAACTTGCATTCTACCCTTCACAGGGTACCTCCCTGTCCTGGAGAGACTAGAACACTGAAATCCACAGTTCTTCCCCCTTAGCTTCCACCAACTTAACACATTCAAGTGAGAGTTGAAGGTGCAAATGAGGTAGACACTATTTTCCTTTCCCTAGTGCTTATTTTCCTGCTGCAGGTGAGGTCATGTGAACGTAGGGTTTTATTTTTTACAAAAGCACCTTTGGTGTTCCTTCTACAGCTTCCAGAATACTAGAGTGGGTAGCCGTTCCCTTCTCCAGGGGATCTTCCCAACCCAGAGATAGAACCCAGGTCTCCCGCATTGCAGGAGGACTCTTTACCAGCTGATCCACAAGGGAAGCCCAGGAAGTGAAGGTCGCTCAGTCGTATCTGACTCTTTGTGACCCCATGGACTATACAGTCCATGGAATTCTCGAAATCAGAATACTGGAATGGGTTCCCTTCTCCGGCGGATCTTCCCAACCCAGGGATCAAACCTAGGCCTCCCATATTGCAGGCAGATTCTTTAGCAGCTTAGCCACAGGGAAGCCCGAGATTACCAGAGTGGGTAGCCTATCCCTTCTCCAGCAGATGTTCCCAACCCAGGAATGGAACCGGGGTCTCCAGCATTGCAAGCGGATTCTTTACCAAGTGAGCTAGGAGGGAAGCCCAGTTGATCTGACCTTTATTCCATGTTTCTCACCAACTGGCATAACCTCGCCCCCTGGAGCTGAGTTTCTACACTTGAAACTCAGTTTCTGATTTTTGCCTAACACCTTGGAAGCTGAGTTCTTAAATAGAGGGTTAGAACACTGGATCCCTGGTCCCGTAACACTTCAGGATGAAGAGCTACTTAGACAGATAGGACTCACCGGCATGGCTGTACATGTGGTTAAAATACTGAGACAGCCACTGTCTTGAACAGCGCAGTGCTTCCTTATACTTCCCCTCTCATCTGGGGGCCACCTGGATGCTCCCTACAATGCATCCACTAAAGATGAATGCTTTATCCAGCATAGTCCTCAAGGCACGAGTTCCAGAGCCATGATCAGGCTCAATTCTGATTAGTACTTGATTGTTCCTTATTGGTGGTCAAATACTTTGAAGAGCATGTCTGTATGCAAGCCTGTAGTGTCTTTGTGGATTGCATGATCGCTTTACCTCTATTATTTAGTTGCAACTGGGAAACTTGCCTTCTATTTATTCCATAAATCTTCACTGTTCAGCTCTAGAGACTGTTATTATCCTTATCTTGATTTTAGACTCTAGTTTCCACTGATATCCAAGATTTGTATATTACCCTTTGCATCTTAAGCTTGCTCAACCTCAACTGTTAGCTCACCTCTTACTGCAGAAAACTCTTAGGATTAGAGATCACTTTGAAAAGCCTCAATCTTTACCTATTCCCAGGTCTGGAATCAATCCTATGCTAAACTGTATTTATAAGAAAAAATTAACATTTTAAGAAACAGTATTTTTAAAACACTAAAATATGCTTGAACTCAAGGCCAAACAAAAGTTGACTCATGAACATTATCTAAAAAATAAAATCTTTGGTTATAACTTAGGTCTTCTCTTTAAATAGTAACAATGATTGTGTCCACACACTTGAGTTAACCTATGTTATTGGAAAATATTGTTAAAATCAAGACAGTTTGACAAAATTAGTCAGACTCACACTTGATTTGGCAACTTTTACACTGCAAAATACATATTAGGTCTTTCCATATTACTTAGATTATTATTTCACCAAACAGAGAAACAATGATTGCTTCAAGTTATAGAATTCATAATACACCTACCTTTTAAAGAAGGATATTCATGCTTCTCTTGTAAGGAACCTAGGAAAGAAACTGGAAGGTAAGTTCACAAGGGATGTACAACTAAAGTAGAAGAAATTCAAACGGGTGCATATCACTTATGTTTTTCAGAAAGGAAAACCAAGGAAATGTCCTAAATTAGAAAACAAGAAATCTTTGTGAAGATGTATTGAGGTATGCCAGCAAATCAAAGGCAAAAATCATGAACGATGAAGACCTGGAATACAAGACAGCAGGCAACTAAATGTCCAGTGAAGAACAAGGCCAGGATGCAGCGGAGCTAGAAGATATGTGTCTCCGCAGGGGCTGAGTCTGTCACCGGGCCCAAGGAACATGTATTCAAAGCTGAGAACAGAATGCCTTTCATGCTGTAGGTGTATAAACAAGGTACACAGTTCCTTTTTTCAGTAAGGAAAAAGAAAGGCAATTTGAATTTGTCGGAAAGACAGGAAAACTTCACAAGAAAGCCACAGATTAGTTATGAAGCAAACTAAAATGTGGCTTGATCTTGAACAGCTGATGGGATTCAAGGAAAGGGACATTCTCTTAGGTTGCAGAGAGGTCAAAAAGTGGACTCAGGAAGGAGGAAATGTCCTAAAACAGCACCTGCTGCACTGAGTAATATTTACACAGTGATAACAAAGCAAATGTTGCTTACTGCCGTTCAAAGTTTAGAATCAGTTATAGACAAAACATTGCATATTTATTTATAGCTACAGAACAGAGTGTAGTTGTCATTAACCTCAATGTCATAAAACTAAAAGAAAGCAAAAGTGAAGCTGACAGAGGCTGGGTGGAAGAAGAAGAGAAAATGAAAGGTGGGTGTGATAATGGTTTCATCTTACATAGAGGGGAGACAAAAGCTATTTTTTTTTTTAAAGCTGATAAACAAGACATGGGAGTTTATCTCAAATTATGAAGACTTCCAGTAGAATAACTAAAGATAGTATAACTACTAAAAAGGGAGAGAAGGAAGAGTAGCTTAAGTCCTTATCTTTCAAAGGTAGGAGTATATATGTCTACAACTGATACAGCGAAAAATATTGACATAGGAATATTATTGAGTTATAAAGAAGATTGCCTGGAAAACAAAACAAAACGAATTGCCCCAGAAAAGTAATACTGGGATGAATGGTGAAGGAATGGCAGAGAGGGCTGTGACGTTTCATTACAAGTCCTCTCAGCTGGGTAATTTTTTTAACTAAATAGCATAAGAGATTTGCACAGAACGTGAACCATTAACAGGCTGAATTCTTAACCATGTTTTTAATATTATTTGAATTTTTTGTTTTTGATGATATTTCCTAATAAATGTCTTTACGACACTTAAAATCCTTTCATAATTTGTGTAGAAGCTACACAAATTGGTTCTCTTTCATATTCAATCTCTACTGAATACTGACTTATGTCCAATTTCCTACAGTCTAGTGTATCTATAATCTTGTATAAAAAAATCTCTCCTTTGCTATGAGACAAGGGTGGGATATTTATGAAGCGGATAGTAACAAAGTTCTGGTCCAGTTTTTGTGCCTACAAAATCAAAGGGAAAACTATAAAAAGACTCCTAGAATAGAAGACTCCTAGAATAGACTGCATAAACAAATATATAATGAGTACACATTACCTCCCAGGCACAAGGCTAGCTGATAAAATACTGTATACTGTATCAAGACAAGACCAGAAGCATTATTGTTATTATCACTTTATCTGAAATTTTAGAAAATGTGTTCATTTAGCGCAGGATTTCTCAACTTTGGCACTACTGACATGTTGGACCACATAATTTGTTGTTGAGTATCTGTCCTGTGCTTTGTAGATATTTAGCAGCATCCCTGGTTTCTATCTTTAGAGGCCAATAATATGTCCTCCCCTCTCCCAGTGACAACCAAAGCTGTCTCCAGATTTTGTACCTGGTTGAGAACCATTGGGTGTGATCACATTTTTAAAGAACTAAAATTTAATTTTAGAGATACTACTACTGTGTCAACCTTATTTCTTTTGTGATGAATTTGTCTTACATATTGTTTCATTATATTTGACTTGAGAAATTTAGCCACAATGGACTTTGATTCTTAGATAAGTGTAATCTTTAACACTGCAGTTGAGTGGCATTTTCAACTAACTTATGAATAGCAAAACAAATATGACTTGCTATTTTTAGCTTAGGGAGTCTATCTTAAACCATACATGCTGGTACAACTGTGAAATCTAAGCTTTTAGGATTTCTCCTGAGTTAACCAGATGGCATGCTTGTGGTCTGCCTACAAAATCTTTCCTTTCTTTTCAAATAAGATATTTTTCACTTTCCACTTTAAGATCATATGCTTTTAGTTTCTTTCCAAGTGAGAAAAAAGTCCAGGGTACATTAGACACTAAATTATCACAGGTCCTGAGATTCCTGGGAATTATAAATCTAAGGAAAATGTCACTATCTCCATGTTTTTTACCCTCACCTTGTTGTATCTTCATGTAACCTTAGCTTCTAATCTATCCTTACAGTAACAGCAAATGCACATATACTCCTTATTTGCCAGGCATCATTCTAAGCTCCTTCACATTTATTTAAATTGCTGTTCACTCTACTGAGGCATAACTGATATACAAAACTGCACGTATTTAAAGTATATGATTCGGTAAGTTTGCACATATGTACAACCGTAAAACCATCACCACAATCAAAGCAATACACTTATCTATCGAACTAAAATGTTTTATTTTGAGTTAATTTCAGACAGAAAAATTACAAGAATAGTACAAAGAGCTATTGAATATCTTTCACCAAGATTCAGCGGTTGTTCCCACTTTACTACATTTGATTCTCTCTTCCCCCTCTCTATATGTGTGTGTGTCTATAGTATATACTTTTTTCCTCAACCACTTCAGAATGTTAAATTATGCCATTTTACCTCTAAATACCTCAGTGTAGTGTTTTTCCTAAAACCAAGGAAATTGACATTATGACATTATCTAATTCACATTCAGATTTCACCATTTGTCCTAAAAATGTCCTTTAAATCAGAAGAAAATCCAAGATGAATATGTGCATTCAACTGCTATGCTTATCATCCTTTAGTCTGGCACAGTCTCCGTCTTTCTCTGCAGAGAATGACATTGACATTTTTGACAAGTACAGGCCACTGGTGTTGTGGATTGTTTTTCTTTGAATTTGTGTGATAATTCCTCATGAAAGAGATTCAGGCTATGCAATGTGGTAAGAACACCACAAAAGTGATGGTGAGTTCTTATCAGGCAAGACCACCACAGAAATGATAGTGAGTTCTTGTCAGCGCTTCAAAAGACATATGATACTGATTTTTCCCAACATGAGTGATACTATCTTTGACATTGGTTAAGTCATTATCAGCCAGATTTCCCCACTGTCTTTTGTAGTTAATAGGTATCTTGTAGAGAGATACTTTGAGATTATGTAAATATTTTGTTATCCCCAAACTTTCACCCATCAGTTTTAGCACCCATAATTATTACTATGATGGTTGCCAAATAATGATTTTCTAATTTTAGCATCTCTTCTCCATGGCTTTCTACTTAAAAAATGAACTTTCTTTACCTATCTACCTATCTATATGTCTGTCTAGTTCTATCATTGTGGTCCTACTCTTTATTCAATAGGTTATATTCCTTTGCTTTCTTTCATTTCTATTTTGATGTCAGACTGTTAGATTCGGTCAAATGAGAGTTCCTTCAAACAGGTTTCTGTGATTGACATAGCTCAAAAAGATGTCCCAGCCCTGGAATCAAGTCTTGGTTGTTTTGAATGGTATTTAAAAGTCAGCATCTGCATGCTGTGTGCTTATTGCTATTGGGCTCTGTGAGCAGACAAATGGGAATTGGATGTTATTTATAGACATTTATACATACATATCTGTGTGCATATACACACATGTATACATATACACATACAGGAATGCCTCATCTTATTGCACTTCACTTTATTGTGCCTCACAGAAAATACATCAAATTGAAAATTGAATCAATGAAGACCATCAAATTGAAAGTTTGTGGCAACAATGCAGCAAGCAAATCTATCACCACCATTTTTCCAACAGCACTTCTTTACTTCATGTCTCTGTGCCACATTTTGGTAATTCTCATAATATTTCAAATACTTTCATTATTATTATATTTGTTATGGTGATGTTTGATGTTACTATTGTAAAAATATTACAACTTGCTGAAGACTCAAATGATGTTTAGCATTTCTTCCAAGAAAGTATTTCTAAATTAAAGTATGTATATTGTTTTGAGACATAATACTATTGCACACAATAGGCTGCATTATAGGGTAAACATAACTTTTACATGCACTGGGAAACAAAAAAATTTGTGTGGACCGCTTTATTGCAGTATTCGCTTTATTGTGGTGGTCTAGAATCAAACTTGCAGTATTCCCAAGGTCTGTATTAATTCCCAATGTCTGTATTAATATTTGCTCAACGTTACAATCCTATGAAGCTTCTACAACTTTTATTATTTTCATTTTACAGCCAAAGAAACTGAGGCACAGAAAACATTAAATAACTTGCTAAGAATCTTCCAGTCAAGT
Organism: Muntiacus reevesi; assembly: GCF_963930625.1. Classification (NCBI taxonomy): domain Eukaryota; kingdom Metazoa; phylum Chordata; class Mammalia; order Artiodactyla; family Cervidae; genus Muntiacus; species Muntiacus reevesi. The sequence continues at coordinate 87,003,540 of NC_089251.1, forward strand.
TAGAAGGCTGAGATTGGAACTTAAGCAGTCTGGTTGCAGGCTTACCCTCTAAGCATAACTATTCAAAGACAAAAGTTTTTCCAGGGTTGAGAAGGAAGTTTATCCAACATGATCTAAAATTTTTACTGAGTTTTTTTACTTTAATGTCATATCCCATTTATTACTTGGGGAAAAGTATAGGATGTCCTGCTCAACTGGGAATCAAATCCGAGCAACAGACTTGACACACAATTGCTTCTTCACTCAGAAAACTAAAGGTGTGCAACTGCATACTTCCTATGCCTGGTTCTCTCTTTCCTAAAGTTGAGTCTATCCCTTCAAGAATTTTTAGACCTTTATGGAAATAGGCTTCTGGTGAGCCTGCCCAGCTATCCAGTGGATGTGATCAGACTTCCTTTCAGGCTAAGGTGAGGTTCCCCCTTCTGCTACTTATTCACACTTTAAAGTACTCACGCAAAGCAAGGAAATTAGTGTGTTTTTTAAACAGAGGATGAAGATGACTGTGGGGTTTTTCCTCTTATATGGTCAAAGGAAATTTATTACTTTAAATGTAATCAAGAAATACCTCATGGTGGGATATCAGAAAGTTTTAAAAACCTATCCAGAGAATACCTGCTTTGCTCAAGATTACGTTGCTCCGAAGGAAGGAAAAATTCTAAGAATGACTTAAAAAGCCAAGTTTAAGACTGTGAAGATACCAGTGTGAATTTATCCTTGGAAGATTTTATAAAAGCAAAAAGAAGAAGGTTGAATATAAATTTGACATATACCTTATGTCTAATTTTGGGAGTGGTATCATGAAAATTTTTAAAATTCATGTGATACCAAGGCCAGTGATTCTTAAAGGAAATACAAAGGGATAGGGAAGCTTTTACAAAGATATTCCAACAAAGTAAGTGCCAGTGATTCCACAAAGCAACCAAAGTGCCATGAATGCAGCTCTCAGATGAACTCAGACAAACTCAAAAATCAAGGATGAATAAAAAATACAAGACCAAAAAAAAAAAAAAAAAATACAAGACAGACCCTAAGGATACTGTAGTAGGGCACACCACAAATGAGCTCTGTATAGATGTATACATACCTTGAAACCTGACACATTGCAGGTTAGTGGGGATATGTTGAATTATTTTCTAAATATTGCTTGGGCAATTAGTTATCTACATAGAAAAAAATAATATTTGTTCCTACCTCACACCATAAGCAAAAATAATTACCAGGAGAATTAAAGTCCTCAGTATGAAAAGCAGAAATTTTACACACAGGTATGCTGAGGTTACAGAGAATATCCTTCAGACTTTAGGACAGAAGAGTTGTTTGTTGTTCGTTTTTTCTTTAAACAAAATTAAAGCATACATGCAAGAAAATGACATTTGATCATGGTAAAGTTTAGAAACTCTGTACATCTAAAACATCCCCAAAGTAAAAAAACAAGCTGAAGACTGGAAGACTGTATTTGCAAATGCAAATAAACAACAAGGAATTAAGTTTCTTGAATACATTAAGAACTTGTACAAATTAATACAAGAAAGACAACCCAATATTGCAAAATAGTAATATAGAGAATAATAATGACATATGGTATTAACACATAAGAGCCTTTTACAGAAAGCTGAATAGTGAACAAATATATGAAAAGATGCTCCACTTCAATGGTAATCAGGGATTCAAACCATGATCAGGTACAATTAGGTTGGAAGGTTAAGAATTCTGAGAATGTTAAACATTAATGAAGATGGGAAGCAAGAGGAAAGTTCTCCTAAGAGTATGGTGCTGTATTCACTTTGGAGAGCAATTTGGCAGCTTATATTGAGCTAGAAGATGCATGTGCCCTCAGTCAGTCAGTTAAGTTGTTCAGTCGTGTCCAACTCATTGCGACCCCATGGACTGCAGCACGCCAGGCTTCCCTGTCCATCACCAACTCCTGGAGTCTACTCAAGCTCATGTCTATTGCGTCAGGGATACAATCCAACCATCTCATTCTCTGTTGTCCCCTTCTCCACCAGCCTTCAATCTTTCCCAGAATCAGGGTCTTTTCCCATGCGTTGGTCTTCACATCAGGTGGCCAAGGTATTGGAATTTTCAGCTGCAGGATCAGGACTGATTTCCTTTACGATGGACTGGTTGGATCTCCTTGCAGTCCAAGGGACTCTCAAGAGTGTTATCCAAGACCACACTTCAAAAGCATCAATTCTTCGGCGCTCAGCTTTCTTTATAGTCCAACTCTCACATCCATACATGACTACTGGAAAAACCACAGGTTTGACTAGATGGACCTTTGTTGGCAAAGCAATGTCTCTGCTTTGTAATATGCTGTCTAGGTTGGTCATAGTTTTTCTTCCAAGGAGCAAGCATCTTTTAATTTCATGGCTGCAGTCACCATCTGTAGTGATTTTGGACCCCCCAAAAATAAAGTCTCTCACTGTTTCCATTCTTTCCCCATCTATTTGCCATGTAGTGATGGGGCCAGATGCCATGATCTTAGTTTTCTGAATGTTGAGTTTTAAGCCAACTTTGTCACTCTCTTTTCACTTTCATCAAGAGGTTCTTTAGTTCTTCTTCGCTTTCTGCCATAAAGGTGGTGTCATCTGCATATCTGAGGTTATTGACATTTCTCCCGGCAATCTTGATTCCAGCTTGTGCTTTCTCCAGCCCAGCATTTTGCATGATGTACTCTGCACATAAGTTAAATAAGCAGAGTGACAATACACAGCCTTGATGTACTCCTTTCCTGATTTGGAACCAGTCTCTGTTGTTTCATGTCCAGTTCCAACTGTCACTTCTTGACCTACATACAGATTTCTCAGGAGGCAGGTCAGGTGGTCTGGTATTCCCATCTCTTGAAGAATTTTCCAAACTTTGTTGTGATCCACACAGTCAAAAGCTTTGGTGTAATCAATAAAGCAAAAGTAGATATTTTTCTGGAATTTTCTTGCTTTTTCAATGATTCAAGTGATGTTGGCAATTTGATCTCTGGTTCTTCTGCCTTTTCTAAAACCAGCTTGAACATCTGGAAGTTCACAGTTCATGTACTCTTGAAGCCTGGCTTGGAGAATTTTGAGCATTACGTTGCTAGCATGTGAGATGAGTACAACTGTGCGGTAGTCTGAGCATTCTTTGGCATTGCCTTTCTTTGGGATTGGAACAACTGACCTTTTCCAGTCTTTTGGCCCCTGCTGAGCTTTCCAAATTTGCTGGCATATTGAGTGCACCAGTTTCACAGCATCCTCTTTCAGGATTTGAAATAGCTCAACTGGAATTCCATCACATCCACTAACTTTGTTCCTAGTGATGCTTCCTAAGGCTCACTTGATTTCGCATTTCAGATGTCTGGCTCTAGGTGAGTGATCAAACCATTGTGGTTATCTGGGTCATGAAGATCTTTTTTGTATAGTTCTTCTGTGTATTTTTGCCACTTCTTAATATCTTCTGCTTCTGTTAGGTCCATACCATTTCTGTCCTTTATTATGTTCATCTTTGCATGAAATGTTTCCTTGGTATCTCTAATTTTCTTGAAGAGATCTCTAGTCTTTCCCACTGTGGCCTGGGACCTCCTAATTCTACGCCTAGGTAAAATCTCCTTTAGAAAAATGTTATATGCACAATGCACTGGGAGAAAGAATGTGCATAGCACATCGTATGTAATAGCAAATATTTGGCAACAACCTAAATGCCCCATCTACTGGAGAATGGGGAATAAATACTATACAGTATATTCAGTTGAACAAATTCTCTAAAACTGTGGAAATGAATAAAATTGACAGCTATCTGCATCCCCACATATGGAGAATGCAAAAGAATATATAAATACTCCATTGACATAAAATTTTTAAACATACAAAGAAATCCTACATATATTGCTTAAGAATACACACACATTAAAAAAAAAAATACACACACATACACACAGAGTTAAATTATAAGAAAAGACACGGAAATGAAAAATCACCAAATTTAGGAGTTGGCGGGATGAAATAAATTATTAGCAAATTTTATTTAAGTTCTTTAACACAGGTGCTGATTTTATTAATCTGCATACTTTTTATAAGTTTGAAATGTTTTGTAGTATATTTAAAGATGAATCACCTTGGTCTTATTGTCCTGACTGTAGGCTCACCATGATATAAACGTAATTCTTCATATAATAGAAATGTATTACCCCTTTTCCAATCAAGCTTTTTTTTAAAAAAATAATTTTTTATTTTAATTGGAGGCTAATTACTTTACAATATTGTGGTGGTTTTTGCCATACATTGACATGAATCAGTCATGGGTGTACATGTGTTCCCCATCCTGAACCCACCTCCCACCTCCCTCCCCATCCCATCCCTCAGGGTCATCCCAGTGCACCAGTCCTGAGAGCCCTGTCTCATGCATCAAACCTGTACTGGTGACCTATTTCACGTATGATAATATATATGTTTCAATCCGATTCTCTCAAATCATCCCACCCTCGCCTTCTCCCACAGAGTCCAAACGTCTGCTCTTTACATCTGTGTCACTTTTGCTGTCTCACATATAGAACCATCGTTACCATCTTTCTAAATTCCATATATATGCGTTAATATACTGTATTGGTGTTTTTCTTTCTGACTCTGACTCTCTTCACTCTGTATAACAGGCTCCAATTTCATCTATCTTTTTTTTTTTTCCATCTATCTTATTAGAACTGACTCAAATGCATTCCTTTTTATAGCTGAGTAACGTTCTATTGTGTATATGTACCACAGCTTTTTTATCCATTCATCTGCCAATGGACGTCTAGGTTGCTTCCATGTCCTAGCTATTGTAATCAGTGCTGCAATGAACATTGTGGTACACGTTGTCTCTTTCAATTCTGGTTTCCTTGGTGTGTATGCCCAGCAGTGGGATTTCTGGGTCATATGGCAGTTCTATTTCCAGATTTTTAAGGAATCTTCACACTGTTCTCCATAGTGGCTGTACTAGTTTATATTCCCACAACAGTGTTGAGGGTTCCCTTTTCTTCACATCCTCTCCAGCATTTGTTTGTAGACTTTTTGATAGTAGCCATTCTGACCAGCATGAGACTGTACCTCCTTGTGGTTTTGATTTGCATTTCTCTGATAATGAGTGATGTTGAGCATCTTTTCATGTCTTTGAGTAAACTCCAGGAGTTGGTGATGGACAGGAAGGCCTGGCACGCTGTGATTCATGGGGTCGCAGAGTCGGACACGACTGAGCAACTGAATTGAACTGAACTGAACTGAGCCATCTGTATGTCTTATTTGGAGAACTGTCTGTTTAGTTCTTTGGCCCATTTTTTGATGGGGTCGTTTATTTTTCTGGTATTGAGCCGCATAAGCTGTTTGTATATTTTTGAGATTAATTATCAGTTGCTTCATTTTCTATTTTTTCCCATTCTGAAGGCTGTCTTTTCACCTTGCTTATAGTTTCCTTCATTGTGCAAAAGCTTTTATGTTTAATTGGGTCTCATTTGCTTATTTTTACTTTTATTTCCATTACTCTGGGAGTTGGGTCATAGAGGAGCTTGCTGTGATTTATGTCAGAGTGTTTTGTTTATGTTTTCCTCCAGGAGTTTTATAGTTTCTGGTCTTTAGATTTTAATCCATTCTGCGTTTATTTTTGTGTATGATGTTAGAAAGTGTTCTAGTTTCATTCTTTTCCAGGTGGTTGACCTGTTTTCCCAGCCCCACTTGTTACAGAGATGGTCTTTTCTCCGTTGTATTTTTGCCTCCTTTGTCAAAGACAAGGTGTCCATAGGTGCATGGATTTATCTCTGGGCTCTTTTGTTACATTGATCTTTATTTCTGTCTTTGTGCCAGTACCATACTTTCTTGATGACTGTAGCTTTGTAGCAGTCTGAAGTCAGGCAGGTTGATTTCTCCAGTTCCATCTCAAGACTGTTTTGGTTATTTGAGATTTTTTGTATTTCCATACAAACTGTGAAATTATTTGTTCTAGGTCTGTGAAAAATACTGTTGGTAGCCTGATAAGGATTGCATTGAATCTAAAGATTGCTTTGGGTAGTATACTCATTTTCACAATATTGATTCTTCCAATTCTTCCAAACCATGAACATGGTATATTTCTCCATCTATTTGTGTCCTCTTTGATTTCTTTAGGGTTTTCTATGTATAGGATCATGTCATCTGCAAACAGATGATCATGTCATCTACTTCTTTTCCAATCTGATTCCTTTTCTTCTCTGATTGCTGTAGCTAAAACTTCCAAAACTATGCTGAACAGTAGTGCTGAGAGTTGGTACAATTGTCTTGTTCCTGACTTTAGGGGAAATGCTTTCAATTTTTCACCACTGAGGATGTTTATTTGCATTTATCATATATGGCTTTTATTATGTTGATGTATTCCAATCAGGCCTTTATGTTCTAGAATTTGGACTCTTCTCCACTGGGGTGTGTGCAGGAAGCGGGGAGGGTCTGTTGTGGCTCCTTCAGTGGCTGTCACAGAAAAAAAATTCTTCCAGGGTTTTGTTGCAAAGGAATTAATCTGGGTTGGGAAGATCTCCTGGAGAAGAAAATGGCAACCCACTCCAATATTCTTGCCTGGAAAATCCCACAGATGGAGGAGCCTGGTCGGCTACAGTCCATGCAGTCACGAAGAGTTGGACATGACTCAGCGACTTCATTTTCACATTCAAGAATGGAAGAAGGATGTGGGAGATACTGGTACTGGGATGGAAAAGCAGCAGTCTGATTAGAGAAAATGGAGGCGTCCTGGGGACTAGGTTTGGGGGATTTTCTTAAGACATTTAGATGAATCTCTCTTGGGTGGTCATACCAGGATGGTCAGGGCTGGTGTAACTGCAGGGACCTTGAGAGCAAAGTGTAAGTCTCTGTGTTGTGTCAGCCTATGATTAGAACAGAAATGGCAGTGAGGGCATCTCGGTGGCCCTCACAGAGCAACAGTGCCTACTAGAGAAAGGTGTGCCACCCCCAGCCAGCAACAGCATCCCCTAGAAGATGTGGAAACAATGAAGCACACCCAACCTTGGCATGAGATAAGGCCAAAGGTTCTTTTAGGATTCAATGAAGGGGTGAGGGAACCCAGTTTCCCACTCACATTGGAAGTTCTTTCGCTAGACCTGAGGAAGCTCAGGTTAGATTTAACTTACTTTAGAAAAAGAGAGAAATGTGATGTTTCTTGTAACTGGAAGATTACACATTAATGTCAGAAAACTACCACACTGAATAAGCAAAGGCTAGAGACTATTAGGAACAGGTCCAAATCCAAAGAAGAGAGTTCGTTGTCAGTAGATAATTGGAAGCAAACAGCTAGGGAGTCTCTTTCCCCTTCTTCTCAAGGTAAAAAAATAACTTTCAAACTAATGGGCCAGAACAATGGTAAAACAAGGAAAGTCAGGTTCCCCAATAAGTGAGTAACAGAAGCATTAGATGAACCACGTTGGATCACCACTGTGATTCAGCTTCCAAGAAGGCAAACCTCACAGCATACTGCACTGACAGCTTGGAGGGTCAGATCATCAGAGGGAGAAAAATCTCACCGAGTGCCAGTTAGACCACAGTCAGATTTGAGGAATAGCCTGAAACTGCTCATAAGTGAGTGAGATTAGTTTTCAGGTAACCATATTCTTCCCCCCCCCCCCGCCCCCACTGTGCAGCACATGGGATCTCAGTTCCCCAACCAGGGATCAAAACTGCGCCTTCTATATTAGAAGCATGGAGTATTAACCACTGGACTGCAAGGGAAGTCCCAGGTAACCATATTCTGTAACAAGTTGTTTATATATATGAAAACTCACCTACAGAAAAACTTTCTTTCCTTATGCTTTAAAAGGTTAAGTTTTATAAAACTATTTTCTCTTACATAGGTTTCTGAAATTCAATGAGCACTAATGTATGCTTAGAACAAGATTATACAAAAGTTACTCACATAAAATGTCCATGTTTTAAGACTATGTATGAGGGGGAAAAAAAGTGTATTAGGGTTCTCTAGAGAAACAGAATAGGAAATGTGTGTTTGTATATAATATTTTGCTCTTAATTAAAAAAGATGCCAGAGTGTTCTCAGTCCCTTCGGCCACATGAAGGTACAATGTGAAGTCTGAACACCAAGAAACAATAGTTTTTAGGGACAAACACTTTTAAAAGCATACGTATGGTCCTAAGAAACTCAGAAGTCCAGGGATACTTACTGTAACAACAAAAAAACTGAATACATCCTAATGACCTCTGAGAAAGGGCTAAGTTGTATTGTAAATTCTACTTAACAGTAGCGATAATAAAATTCCTCTACAAATATTTTTCTTTTAAAATGTGAGGCCTAAATGCTCATTGACACATGCATTTAGACATATATATGTGTGTGTGTGTGTGTATATATATATATATGCAAGTATATTTATTAAAAGGAATTAGCTCACAAGCTTATAAAGGCTGACAAGTCCCAAGATATGGAGGGTAAGCAGGCAAGTTGGAGACCCAGGAGAGACAAAGGTGCACCTCCAGTCCAAAGGCTAGCAGGCTCAATTGAGGAGTTCTGAATAGAAGGTCAGGAAAAAAACAGATGTCCTAGCCAGACGCACCTGGGCAGGAGGAATTCTTACTGGGGCCAGGGAGAGGAGGGGCAGCCGTTTTGTCTTCCTCAGGCCTTTAAGTTCACCCACCTTGCTATGTTAAGTTGCTTCAGTCGTGTCCATCTCTTTGTGACACTATGGACTGTAGACCGCCATGCTCTTCTGTCCATGGGATTCTCCAGGCAAGAATACTGAGTGGGTTGCCATGCCCTTCTCCAGGGGATCTTCCCAACCCAGGGACTGACCGAGTCTCCTGCATTGCAGGTGGATTCTTTACCGTTGGGCGACCAGGGAAGCCCGCCCCCCCACCTTAGGCAAGGCAATCTATTTTACTCAGTCTGTATTTAAATGTTAATCTCATCCAAACAATATTCTCACAGAAACACCCTAATATCTGGGCTCCACATGGCCCAGACAAGTTTACATATAAAGTTAACCATCACAGAGAGGAATACATCAATATGTTATCAATTAATTGGGTAGTAATACTTTCACTTGCACTGGCCTTCTATTTTGTTATTTTAAATGGCATATTTCTGTATTTTAATTATTTTTAAATTTTTTACTGAGTTATAATTAACAATCAAGGGAACTTCTCTGGTGGTCCAGGGTTAAGAATCTGCCTTCTAATCCAGGAGATGTGGGTTCAATCCCTGGTCAGGGAACTAAGATGCTACAGGGCAACTAAGTCCACACACACTACTACTGAGCCAAGTGCCACAACTCAAGAGAAGCCCGCATGCCACAACAATGATTCCGTGGGCCACAACTAAGACTCGATGCAGCCAAAAATCAATGAACATTTAAAAACAATTAACAATCAGTATCATATATATTTCCATATTTCAAATAATTTCTGCTTCTTTTTCATGTTTTTAGTTCCAATTACGTTTAGTTCCTGTCAAATTACTTTATAAACCTCAATTAATAAGACACTGCTCTCTGGAGAACCTAAATAAAGAATTGATATCTTCACTAAATACTTCTAGTAAGGATAACGTTCTAAAAATATTTTCATATTCTAAATGTTTGTTCTGGTATCAAAATCTCTAATGAAGAAAATACACAAGGCTTGATAAAATTTCCAAATTGTTTTTGTAGTTCTAGCACTACAGATTGCTACTGAAACCAGAATATAATTCCAATTCCCATCATCACAATTTATCACAAATTCTAAGCTCTTCAGGTATTAACTCAGAAAAATTTTACCTTTATTTTTTATCACAAAACTACAGTTTACTGGGGAAATACTTAAAAGTGATTCATTTATTTACATATTTATAATATCATTTGGAGATATTTTAATTGTGTCTTTGGGCCAAATTAAAACATCTGGAAATATAAAACTTTGGCTAAATTTCCAGACTTTTTCCCCAAGCTTTCCATAGTACTGGCTGTTCAAAACCCAGTAAAGTTTCTATACAGTTCTTATTGGAATTATTTTCCTTGAACTTCTGTAATACATTTTGGTATCTTCTCCCAGATAATACCTTTAGGTCCACAGCATCTAAGTTATTATGTTTTGTCTTAAGTAAATTATGAAGACACTTTCACGTGTAACAAGTGAAGCTGTGCAGTAATGACCAAATTTTTTCTCTTCTGTTTTTGTCAGGTATGTTTTACAAGTGAGACCATAAATCTAAATTGCAACAAATCTGCATTGATTATGTTTTATTAATAATGTTTTGAGTCTAAAAATCCTCGATTGTACTTAACAACGTAGCAGATGTATTAACAATTTGAAGGTATTTAAAAGTACTTTTATTTGAGCAACTGAAACTTAGATAAAATTTTTAGAACGTCACTTGCAATAAATCATGTTTTCATTTCAGAAATGAAAATCATTTATTTTATATTCTTAGGCAATATCAAAAGATGTTTCAGGACGTTTTTAAGAAACATTTCAAGCTATAGTTCATTATCATGTTCTTCCACAGTTTTAGAATATGAACATTTACAGAATTTAAAAGGAATGTTAAGAAGCTCATCAACATTTTGCTAACATTCATTCTGGGTGTTTTTTCTCCCTCCAATTCACAACTGTAAACTCAAACACAATAACTTCACAGAAAGGTATAAATGTTACATACGTAGAGTTTGGTAAATTTTCATAAACTGAACACACACACATGATTAGCACCCAAATAAAGAAATAGATTATAGAATATACTAGCATCCCAAAAGTCTCAATTCCCATACCTTCTTTCAGTTATTTCCTTCCCTCTTAAGAGTAACCAACATCCTGTTTTTGTACTTCACATAAATAGAATCACAAAGTATGTATTCTTTTGTGTCTGGTTTCTTTTGTTCAACATTAGCTCTTTGAGATAATCCATAATCTTACACATGGTTATACATCTTTCAATATTATTGTATTCTATTGTGTGACAACACCATAATTTGCCTATCTGGGTTGTTTCCAAGTTTGGATATTAGTAATGGCACAGCTGTGGACACTCATTGCTCAGACCAATATGGTAGGTACTAGCCAAATGTAGCTCTCTAAGGCAGCTCCTCAGTTGCACTAACCATATTTCAAGTGGTCAGTAGCTACAATGCTAGCAGCTACTGTATGGATAGCACAGAATAGAGCACTTGCATCATTGCTGCAAGTTCCACTCCATAGTGCTCAATCCACAAGTTGGTAAATGTATGAAATTGCTGGGTCAAAAGTTATGCTTATGTTCCACATTAACAGAAGATAGCATCAAATAGTTTTAGAGTGCCCATTACTATTTTGTTATAAGTTCTTCTATTTTAAAATATTATGTATTTACTTTTCACCTAATAATCATAATACACTAAATAGGAAAACCAAATTAAAAAAATTAAACTATTTAGAAGCAACAGCCACTGTTAGAACATGGAATGATTCACAGGTAATGAACAAGGCAGGAACATTATTTACCATAACACAGTTGAAGTTAACAGATGTTGCAAATGTTTCTCAGATGTCACTACAACAAAAGGACCATTATCAATGCCTATCGAAAAAGAACTAACCAATCTATTAATTTTAGTGCTATTGAAGTTACAGTAAAATAATCTACCACTGGTACAAATTTCAGTATTTTAACTGAGACAGCCATGCTGGTGTCTATCAGCTAAACATCAGATCTCCTCATAATCCCAACCAATTAACACCAGATATTATCAATCATCTCAAGTTTTGGCAAATGGAGGCCAATGTTGTTCGAACTGTATTTAACCATGAATGAATTTGTGTACCTGTACATATATATGTTGGTCTTTATCATTTCTCTCCTCTCTAGTTGCTCATTTACATTCCTTGTCCATTTCAAATTATCAATTTATAAATTCTTTTACTATTATACATTATATACTATGATTGCCCATGTATATCCTTTGCCCACTGAAAGTTACTAATTGCCAAATGTTATTTTTATATTAAGGAAATTAGCCCTCTGCACACATAAGGCTTACAAATATTTCCTCCAAGTAGTAGTTTATCTTTTTCCTATAAAATTGTTTTAAATGCTATGTAGTCAAGTTTCTTAACTTTTTTAGCTTTTGTGTTTTAAGTCATGTCTGAAAGTCTTACCTTCTCAACTTCACATGAAATGTCAATTTTTCTCCTATTTAAAAAAATACTTGATATATCTGTAATTTACATACTCTAGCATAAGAAGTAGAGTCATTTTTTAAAGTGGCCTATAACGTTTCTGTTAGACACTGCTCGTTACCTACTTGGCACCCATTCTTCCTTCTGAACATAACGTGACTTTGTTTAGGGCAGTAAATGTGCCTAGCTTAAAATACTTTCCCAAACTCTCTTACAGCAAGGGGTGGCCAAGTGTTTCTGTTCTCTGCTGAGATATAAGAGTAAGTCACTGAATGTGGCTTCCAGAGATTTTTAAAGGCAACTTTGACTGACATGCTCCATTTGACCTCTTAACCTTCACTTTCTTCCTGATTGGAATCTAGATGTACTACCTAGAGGTGAAACAGCTATTTTGAGACAACATGGATGAAAGCCATCAACCAAAAAAATAGCAGAGTACAAAGATAGAAGGAACCTGAGTCCCTGGAGACATTAAGTTGCTGTTAGTCCTAGATTATACACCTTTGGATTGCTTATATGAGAAAGATAAACTCTTTGTTTACTGAAAGATCATAGGGTACAATCATACAGTATGACCGTACTGATCATAGGGTTGTTTCTTGCAAACAAATACATTTATATCTGATGCATTATCTCATGTACACCAATTTGGCATGTGACTTTTATCCCATACTTTCTATATATAATTGAGTGTATTTCTGGAAACCCTAGTTTCATTGATCTAAATATAAATAAATTCAGTTTAATAGCTTTTATTGAATAGGGGACAGTTTTATATGCTTTACATTAACCATCTCACTTAAGCCTCACAACAGCCCTTTGAACCTTCACTATTTAATATTAATGTGTAACACTTGTAAGCCTAAAGCTAATGGTAGATTTTTAAAAATGAAATGGAAAAAGATCAAAAAGGAAAGAGAAAGATGTTTCAATTATCTATATGATGGACTGCAGCAGAAGGCAATCATCTATGTTGCCCTCTATCTGGCAACACTGGTGTTCCACACTGTCATGGAAAGAGCAAGTAGACTGATGGTTTGAAGACAAGCTCTTATTCCAATTCTGTTGGTCGACAGTGTTTGACAACCCTTCCTTAGACTTCAGTTTCCTCATCTGTACAATGAGGTATGATTACACTCAGTAGGTGATCTCTAAAGCTTTGCCTAACTTTAATAATCTATGAAAGACTAATAATTAAGCTACTGGTTTTGAAATTCACTGGATCCAAATTTGAATTTGGGATTCAATGACCAGGCTCCTGTATTCATTCAACAGAAGTACTGGGAATACATTAACAAACATGTCAGAAAATGTCCCTGCCTCAGTGGGGCTTACATTATAGTGGAAGAATTAAAAAAAGAAATCTAGACACTTACCAAGTAGTAGTACTACAAATGAAATAAGCAATGATGTAATAAAGATTTAACTGGGGCATACGGCTGGAGAGTTACAAGATTCAGGGAAGATTCCTCGAAGTATGGTTATGAAGTTTGTATAACATGAAGATACTTATGGCATAATACATGAAAGAGAGTAAAATATGTTAAAACAATTAACGAAAATTAAGGATGCCCTGTAACACACATACAGAAAAGCACATAAACCGTACAGCTTAATTATCAAGATTCTTTCCAAATACAACTCTTCTCCCTCCTCAATAAGGGTAAAGCATTAAAACATTTTGGTGGTCACTTTCTTGCACATGGCTCTAATTATTTTCATCGCATAAAATCCCACTGTATAATTGTACCTATTTTACGTTGATGGACATGCTATGTCCAATTTTTTGCTATTATGAATCATTTTACTATATTCTTGTTTTTTGTGGCATTATGTACATGTTTTTCTGTTGGGGATATATCAAGAGTAGGACTACAGACCTTGGCCATGGTATTAAAAGCACCATTATATCTAATCAAAAGCTCTAGCAACTACTAACTTCAGCCAAACGAGTTTTCATTTCCTTCTACTCACCTGCTATCCCCTCTGTCTGTAATAGTCTTCCCTTCCTTCTTTGCTTAGTTAACTTTTACTTACCCAAGGATTTCAGCTTAAACATTGCCTCCGGAAGGCTTTTCATGTCTAATTCCTCTGTCATATACTGTCTTGTAACCACAGGCCCCTCTTTCTTCATTTGTTGCAACTGTGTTACAATTTGTTAAACTAATCACTTTACCTCTCAAAAATACTGGCTCATTAGGGTGCATGTGTGGTCTCTGTTGCGCATCATTTATTCCTAAACCTAGTGTAAAACCTGGCACAAAAAAAGGGGTCAATAAACACTTGATGGATATCTGTTCTCTACATTCAGGGTACCCAATTCAAATGCCATTGAATGTTTCATTCTTGAAGCTACAACCAGTAGCATTCTTTGAAAATAAATCTGTATTAGGCAAAAGTTTCCTAGGTCTCATTTAGCAAAAAAATTGAGTATGAAGTACTTAGCATGTAGGCCATCATCATCAACAAAAATATTTTCAGTTTTCTATGGCGACACTACAGTTATCAGAGTGTAATTTAGCATAAGGATTACAAAACATATGGGTTGTTTCATTATCAAAGGCTGCACACAATTTAAGTGATATTTACACAGCAACTGATTAATTTCCACAAAAGTAGAATCACTATAAAATCAAGAAAAATGTAGAATTTCAATCACTTATCACTGAGCATTTATGAATAGCAGCAATCTTATACCAGGTTTTCCTCTTTATTACCAGATGACAAATTTCTCCCATAATCAGTCATTCCCTGAAATTTCATTTGATCCTGTCTAAATACTTCAGTAAGCTGTTCTTGCTTGTTTGGTTTTTAATAAAAATTGCTCAGTAGCAACTATTATAGAAAAACTATTGTCTCCATTCTTGATAAACCAAATTTACTTATATTCCAAGTATTAATTTAACAAGCTTATTACAGGTAGGAGAGCATACTTTCCCTGCCCCATAAGCATTAATAACCTTTATATACTCTAATTACAAGTTAAATTCAAAATATTTCATTAAAATGTTTTTCATATTAATATCTAACTTAAATCTCAGTGACAGTATAAGTATATTGCTGAACTGTTCAGAAAGGATGTTTAAAGAATTTTTTCCAAGCATTTGCAAATTGTAAACTAAACACCTTCAAAGTAAAGACTTATAGATATCTTACTGAAAATTAGACAAGTTGAAACCAGGGTAATCACCAATACAGAATGTAAAATAGGGAGTTATTATACTAATGCCATCTTAATTATTCTGACATTCTTTCCCTAATAAGTGCAACATCAGTATATCAAAAGAATTCAAATGAGCAACCTAACCCTGTAAAATGTCTAACTCTTTGCAAGTCCATGGACAGTAGCCTGCCAGGCTCCATGGTCCTAGAATTTTCCAGGCAAAATTACTGGATGGGTAGCCATTCCCTCCTCCAGAGGCTCTTCCCAATCCAGGGACTGGACACAAATCTCCTGCACTACAGACAGATTCTTTACCAACAGGGAAGCTCCAACCTAACTCTAAGCTTTATGTTTAATAATATACACCTTGCACAGGGAATATTCTCTTAACCATTTCTCTTTAGACAACTATACCCACTAAGGCACAGCAGAACCTAAAACTGTCATAAAGTATATAGAAAGTCTGTTAAAAGAAAATGTATTTCACAAACAGAACTTTCTTCAGAAACTACAATGATTTCTAGTGACAAGATGTAAGAATGTCTAGTATTGACTGATGTCGAAAATCATATTTTGAAATTTATTTAAAAAGTGACAGCAGATTCTCAAACATACAAACTACTGTCAGATTATACAAAGCAGGAACAGAATATTTGTAATTCTGTTTCTAAAGGTAAATTACCATGTGGTACTAGGTAAAGCCCAAGATGTAATACAAGGGTTCAATTAAAGAAACTTTTTATGAAAGAGAATAATAAGATACTTATTTCATGTGACTAAAATATCAAAGAGAGTATCAGAGGATGATTTTTTAGCTCTATTAAGATTTCTTTCAGACTGCCATGAATTATGTTAACTCCAGTCTAAATCCCATAATAGGGCCTTTTAAACACTCTCAGACATTCTACAGTTCCCCGAGATGTGTGTTGTTCTCCTTTGCAGCAAAGAACAAAACAAGAAACCCAACTTGTAAATTATATATATAAAACAAAACTGTATGGAAGTAAGACATCTTAGCAAAAATTATCAAACGTGTCACAATTTCCTAAAACTTAACGCTAGCTAAAATATGTATTACTGACAAGGTAAAAGATAAATAACAATCATCTTAAAATATTCAGTTTTGTTGAATATGAAAAATATTGCTTTTATTAGTTTGTAGAAGTATTATTTTATTCAACATTTTATTACATCAGAATTTTTTAAATGAACTAAATTTTAAACAATATATAAACAAAATATCTACCTCACATTTTAAGTCAATGTAAATTTTCACTAATTTAGAAATATTAATATATTAATATTTAGGGAATTTGGGGAAATAGATTATATAATATATAAAATTGCCTTACAGACCTTAGAAATTAGCAAGTTTAGTAATGGTTCATAAAACTTTACAAATCTTCCTAGACTGTATTTTAATATAAACAAAATTATATATAGATTTTATTTATAATCAAAATTTCAATTATTTTATAATCAATTTAAAACAGAAGTAAATGTCTCTAATTCTTTTTTTTTTGAGGATTAACATTTATCAGGATTACTACGACTGGAAACACTTTAAACATGTATGCACACATACAACTAGAAGAGATTATCTGGCTAATTCTGTTTTAAAAATACTAATGAATTAATAATTAGTTTGGAAATCATTATTTTAAATCAATATGACATAAAATATTTTTATATATAAATTCAAGCAGAGGACATTATGGTCAACTTACCATTATTATCTGTAACAGTACTGTATCTTGTACAAATTTACAAATCATGTTTCAAACTGACAATCTGTTTTAAGTGCTTTGCTCATTAGCCCACGAAGACAGTGGCTGAGCTTGAAACATTATGAAACATTATAAATTGTTTTTATAACTGGACTAGGCCCAAGATTAAATGCTATTATTTTTAAATACCTTTTTGGAACACAAGTACTTTATCTTTTATCAATAATAAATAAGATTCATACAAGTGAACTTTCATTCACATATTAAAGAAATGATAGCTTAAAAATAATTTAAACCACCTTTGGATGGAGTTGGTCCTTAAATCACTTGACTTATTGCTTAGTAAAATTCTACTGCCTGGTATGGACCCCCAAGCTTTTTGGGGAAGATTCTAGGGTCAGCGCTATGAACATCAAATATAATAATCTACCAAAACAAAGTATTGCTCTCAGAAACCCCTAAAGAATGACAAACGTTTACTTTGTAGCTGCTGCTTCTGTAGCTATAGATCCTTCCTTATTATTCCATATCATTTTAGGTTTTAGAAGTTTCATCCCTCTGCTGCTTCTAGTCTGTTTTCCTAAACTTGTTTAAATAATCAGCATCATGTAATTTTTCCACATTTGTCTGGCCTAAAGATAGCTCTATACTTCTCACTTCTGCAGCTTAAAGTTTTTGGGTTTTATTTTAGGTGGGGGAGAGGAGAGGAGAAAAGAATGAGAGATGGGCTTGATATCTTGCTAATTTGTAGGCTTATTTCAGAGTTGCTGGATATTTCCTGACACATTATGTTGCTCAAGGAATATATCCCAAGAGGTGGCCAAGTTACCATACTGAAGACAGCAGTTAATTCTTCCAACTGAGACCAGAAAGGATAATATAATAATTTGCTAATAGTTATTAGGCATTTGGTATTTTATGGATATCAAATATTTCACCTACTTTACAAACTAACATTAATTAAAGGTACATCTAGAGTCTATGAAATTATTAGCATAAAATTTCACTAGTTGGAATTTCTTAGTATCTCTCTTAGCAAATATTGTATGTTTAAGAGTACCTGATACTTGTTAAAATATCAAGTAATATAAGACAAAGTGTTATAAAACAAAACACGCAGCTGGGAAGCATTTTATTTTTTTTCTATTTCATATAACATTGCTCCGGACCACAAGACTCTAAAGGTCTCTTTTCAGCAACTTTTACGGCTTAGAAGTGCCACTTAAAAATATTTACTGATGCTATAAATATTGTTTTTCTATATACTGACAGTTTTAATAAATGCCATATCCATCAAATGCCATAAGCAGAAACTTGAAATCAGATGTTTAGACATTCAAAAGTGGTTTGTAAAAAAAAGCACACCCAAACAAACCAAATCTACATCAGCAACTGTTATAATTAGTTTTAGTTGTTGTTATTAAGAATTCCGATGTATGGCAGAAACCAGCATAATATTATAAAGCAAGTATCTTGCAATAAAAAATTAAAAAACAAGAGAAAAAAGAATTCTTAACAAGGACATACTGCCAGAAGCATGTATGAGACTTTAAAAATTATATATAATTTAAGAGCAAATTTAATTTCATAAATAAGATTAAAGGCCAAATTAAAGAAAGTGGAAGCAACAGATTTAAAATATCTTAATTTTTAAGCTATTCAGAAATATATTTTGTGAATAAGAATTACTTCATAAATATATATGTATAAATATAAATATATATCTACAGGATCTGCAATGCAGGAGAAAACTCTTTAAAGGAAAAAAATTGCACTTTTAGATCATCAGAATGTTATTATATTTACCCTTCAAGTGAAATATAATTACCATTCCAGGTGCTTTTGGCACAGATCTGTAGGTGAATATTGACACAATCTTAAAAACACAATGCTTTTATATTTTATTCACTGGAATATGAAGAATCAAACAGAATTCAGAATTCTGACCAAAAATATTCAGATAACTGCAATTGCTTAATTAAATACAAAAAAAAATTGTTTTAAAAAGACCTGAAACTGCCTTTACATCTGAACATGTAAAATTTTACCGTCAACAGGGGTTTTTTTTAATATCCTCAAGCAAGAATTTCCAGCCTACACAGAAATGTAACATTGTCTTTCCTATTTGACTTAGATCACACCCCAGTATATAAGGACAAAAAATAAATGTATAATAAAAAGATTGGATAAATCAGGAGAGGCTTTTTGGTCTTGAATTCTTCACCCACTAACAATGAAGCAGCACTGTAGGCAGCCCAAAACACACCAAAGAGCTTAAAAAAAAAAAAAAAAAAAAAGACAAAAGGCAGCATATTAGCAAGTCAATTAACATTTTGAGTATCATAGAATAAAAATAACATTTGCAGTATTTTTTTAAAACAACCCTGGCAACCAATTAGAGAAACAGCAAAACTTAGTGAGAATATTGAAAACTTATTAAGAATATTCAGCCTTGCTCTGTTTCTTGACATCTGGAAATGACTTAGGTTTTATTTTATCAAACTTGTCTGATTATCAGAATCACCTGGGATGACTATGAGCTTCCTGGGATTCATTCTAGTTCTACTGAATCAGAATCTCTAATGAAAGAAGGGTCTAATTATCAGTCATTTTAACAAGTGTCCTGGATGATTTAAGACAAGGCAACTTTTGGAAAAACTATTACAGGGATGAGATGCTGATAGATATTTGTTTCCTAAGAAAACTAACTGATTCCGTAAAAAATATTCTTTTCTTAGAAGAAGTAGAAAAACTGATTAAGTGAAAATTTCACACAATACTTATAAGTATCAAGTCATTTTTCCAGGACTAGGCAGAAATATAGTGTTACAAGGGAAGGAGGAAAATGTTAACATTTTGGTTTAGAGTATTCTATGCACCTACTTAAGTTTAAATTATATCCACTAGAAATTTATATAATACTTCTTAATGTAGTCACTGAAGGCATTTTATAGAATAAAATGAGAGAATAACTTTAAGGATACAAATCAGGGAAATTATGATAGAAACACTTGGCACAGAGCAGGGTTTCTCAACCTTGCACTAATCAAATTTCTGGGCTGGATAACTGTTGTGGGAAGTTGTGCTGTGCACTGTAGGATGTTTAGCAGTATCCCTGGCTTCTAGCCACTATATACTAGTGCCATCCCACCCCTCCCCATCTGTGACACTCAAAAATGTCTCCAGACATCGCCAAACGTCCCGGGGGACAAAACTTGCCATCAGTTGAGAACCACTGATACAGAGGTAAAACATAAATAGATTGACTGAAAATTATTTGAGATGATCCAATTTTCTACTGCACTTTTAAAACTAAATGCAAACAAACAATACAAGGTATTTTAACCTTACAAAAAAGCATAGAGAAATAAAATTCTATTTGTACATGATGATTAAATGTTTGTTGTGAATAAATGGCTAAGATTGATAAAATTACAGACATTTAATGTTAAAAAAAATTTGTGCTTGTAAATTGCATTCCAATGCTAGAGTTAAAGGATGAGAATTCTCATTATTTATTTCATTCATTCATTATTATTTCATTATTTCTCAACAGACTTTGGACTAAAACAAGAAACATGCAAAACAGATTGCTACACAAAGAAGATTTAAGTGATTAGGGAAAGAAATGTAGCAAAGAAAAGTCAAAGTTCACCAAATTTTTATCCTAAAATTTTAATGATATTAAAAAAAGACTCTTCTATTTAATAATATTCTATTTAATAATAACACATTCACTTGTTGTATAAAGAATATTAAAGACCAATTTTGAGTTGAACTCAATAACTAAAAATAACCAGAGGACACAGTTTTAGCAGTTTGGGGAATAGTCTCAGAAGCATTCAAACAATCTTTAACCCAAGTAAAACAACACACAGGCAGTGATCCTGAATGACTCAGTAAAGTGGTATGATCACTAAGACTAAATAATTAAATGTCAGCGTGGGTGGGGCTAGCTTCTGCACTGCAAGACTTTCAACCTAAGCACTAACAATGGTAATTTTTTTAAAAATTGGGATTAGAGGAATGAAAGTGCTTCTTCGTGGTTTCTAGAGTGTTCCAACAGTTGAAACATACAAAGATGTTCTCAAAATATTCATTTAATATTTATAATAATAACAGCTACAGTTTGAGTGCCTAATGTGTGTCAAGCACTATACTGATCATTATTTATTCTTCAAAATCTTCATAACAAATCTGAAAAAGTAGTTGCCAAGTTTCCACTTTACAGAGGAGAATAAGAAAAGATATCTCCCCAAGGCGGACAGCAAGAGGCAACACCAGGATTTGAATTCAGAACTGACTGGTTCTAAAATCCAACTCTTCTCAACATCCAAGGTTTATATGTCAGTGTTCGCCTGGAGTTACTCAATTCTAAAAGGAATAATTTCTTTTACACTGGAATTAGTAATAAACTTTAAGTGAAACCAAAAGTCATACGTAACTCTACTTAAGTGAGTCTACTTAAATACTCTAGTATTTAAATACTCTAATATGGAGACCATATAATGGTAGTTCTAGCATTGAAAGTAGTGGTCTTAAGAAGTTCTATTTTCCATAAAGAAAAAAATTACATTCACTGTGTAATATACATACATGTGTGAAAGTAGTCATTTATTTTTTCCAAAGTGGTTCAAAATTAATAAATACCAAAATTTGCTATATCACTATTCATTAATAGTGTTTAATATTATCAGTAAATGTTTAAAGTGGGTACATTTTTAATAAGTTTAACACAGCATAAAGAAGTCCTGATTTCTGCAACATAGAAAACTCAGTTTATTAGAACTACGTATATCTTACTTGATCTGTAATTTACTATTCAAATAGGAGTAACAATTATTAAATAAACATCTAGTGGAATTTCAAATAAATATAATGAATTCATTTTATAAGCATAGAAAAGAAACTTTTAACTTTAATTAAAAAAATTTTCTGAGTGTAATATCCTGAGGCCAGATTTGCTCTTTGTTCTTTATTCTACCCTAGATATACATTATAATTTCTGGCAATTAAAAGGGGAAAATAAATACAATTGGTAAAATCAGTGAGTAAGGTCACTGTTCCAAAATACTACTAACTGCTTGATATAAACAGTTATAGATTACAAGATTCTTTAGGCAGAAAACTAATACAGTCAGCTCTTATTACCTGTGGGTTCTGCATCCACAGATTCAACCAACTGTGGACTGAAAATATTTGGGAAAAAAAAAAAAATTCCAGAAAGTTTCAAAAAGCCAAACCTGGACTACAGACAACAATTTATATTGTATTAGGTATCATAAGTAATCTGGAGAGAATTTAAAGTAGATGGAAGGATTTTCATAGGTTATATGTAAACACTACACAATTTTATACTGGGGACTTGAACATCTGAAGATTTTCCTGTCTGTGGTGGTGGGGGGGGAGCGGCGATCCTGGAACCAATCTCCCATGGATATGCAGGGGTAATTGTAGACTTTCCTGACTGGAAAACAGTAAACTACTTTTTATAACACACACTACTTACTTTTATAAGTGTAGACACGACTTCAAATGATCCAACCACCAAAAGTATAGGGGCTATTACAATGAGAGGAAGTAATGAATATCCTATAACTCCAAGAACTTGGCCATACGCAACCTGTGAATTTTCAAAATTTTAAATAAGTATCATAGAAATCAAGTTACTTACTTTAACCACTATTAAACATCATACAAACTTCGAGAATTAAGAAAATCATAAAAGTATCCTGTAGTAGTAGTAATACTATCCCCATTATGAAGAAACTGATTTTCAGAGAGACAAAGGTCTTTGTTCAAGAAAGACACAGCTAGCTGGTTAGAACTCAAAGTAAGATCTAGGTCTTTTAACTTCCTCGACAACAGTCTTTTTTTAAAAATTTATTTACTTTTTAGTTGAAGGATAATTGCTTTATAGAATTTTGTTGTTTTCTGTCAAACCTCAACATGAATCAGCTATAGGTATATATATGTCCCCTCCATCCTGAACTTCCCTCCCATCTCCCTCCCCATCCCACCCCTCTAGGTTAATACAGAGCCCCTGTGTGAGTCAACAACAGTCTTAAATTACCAAAACAGTTAGTGATACCTATCTTCATATAAAAATTGCATGAGTGCATCCACTGATAGACCTTGAACAATCTGCAGTTGTTCCTTTGGTTTGCACTAGGATGCAAAAGCAACATCCCCGCGCTTTCTGTCTGTCTGTGTGTGTGACAGCTCAGATTGAATAGGGGAGTACATCTGAAGCCTAGAAACGTGAGCTACTTTCATGCCAGAAAGGTGTGTTAATAGGCTCTTAAAAAAAAAAAATTGTATGAGATTTTGCCTAGAATATAAGAAATAATACACAAACAAAAGTCATTTTAAGTCCCTGTTAAAATTATTTTAAATTTCCATAAGCAGAGTAAAAAAGTTATACAGATAAATGTTACTCTAAACTTATTCAAGAGTTGTAGGTTAAGATGGTGAATTGAACACATATCTAATACTATTCCTTCTCGAAACTCCACTAAAAGGGAAGAAGAAAAAGAGACTCCTTTTTGTAAGAGGCATAAACAGGAGGCGAGAAGATGGAACAACACCAACTTAGTTTTGGAAACTGGAAAATAGAAGAACAAGAGCTAAGAATCAGACTTGGAGATCTTTCCCCCAAGTGTGAGAAAAAGACTCGAGTTAGACATTTAGCATTCAGTGGTCATAGAGTGAGCCTAATGTGAGTCAATACCCATATGATGACTTTGCCTGGCATCCCCTCTGCTTTACTCTCTCCACAAACAGCTGAATTCCAGAGTGCTACAATTCCTAGGTTTACGGTAATTCATAAAGTCTAATTTAATAGGGCAGTGATTCTCAAGGTGTGGCCCATGGTATTTTGGGGGTCCAGGAGACTCTTCGAAAAGACTGGACATCAAAACTATTTTTTATAATAGTGATAAAACATTATCTGCCTTTTAAATTAAGTTGATATTGATATTAATAGAACAAAAGCAACAGGTAAAACATCATGCTGCTTTATTATGCCAAGGTGGTATGAGCTGTACTAATAGTAACTATGTTCTTTACAACCATACACAGAAAAGGAAAAAACCCTCCTGTTTCACTTAAAAACATCCTTAATGAAGCAGTTAAAATGACTGATTATATTAAGCCTCAACCTTTGAATATGCCTTTTTAATATTCTGTATAACAAAACGCGAAGTACACAGAAAGCATTTCTTCTACCTTGATTCAATGGTTATCCCAAGGAAAGCATTTGTACAACTGCTTAAGTGAAGAGTTGAATTAGATGCTTTATCCATGGAACACCATTCTTACATGAAAGAACAAATGAAAAACAACTATAATTATTCAGAGTACTGACAGGCAACATGACTGAAAATGAATGAAACAAGCCTGCTGCTTCAAGAAAAACAACTTGCAGTATTTCTTTCAAATTACTAAATGCTATCTCTCAAGCAAAAAGTAGGATTTTGGTAAACTTACATCCAACACTGTAATCTTGACACTTTCTGCTGAGACAGGTGATCTTAATGAATGTGGTTTTCTGATATCGTAGAATAAAACGTGTCAACATTTGGAAGTTCTGCAAACCTCAGTGAACTAGTGTTCTCTAGATGATCATGCATAAGTAAAAAGATCCATTCAAAATGAATTTCAGTGAAACAGAATATAAAAAGTTCACTAATATGGTTTGAGATTCCTCACAAAAAAGCTTTAAGAGACTATTTCCTGTTGAGGGCACCCAAAGCTGGTACTCTGGGAATACCCAGAGGGAGAGGGGTGGGAGGGAGGTGGGGGTTGTGTTTAGGACAGGAGGGACACATGTAGAACCGCAGCTGATTTGTGCTGATGTAAGGCAAAAACTATCACAATACTGTAAAGTAATTATCCTCCAATTAAATTAATTAATTGAAAAAGTGATGGTATAGGTCAGACAACACATCTGAGTTTTGGCAGATTATAAATATTAACAAGAGACAAGAAAAAAAACAAATACTATTATATTATTTCTTGAATGTTAATGTAGTATCAGAATAGAATAACCACAATCATCAAAAAAAATGTGTTAAAATATCCCTCATTTTCAAATTATACACCTGTATGAGGCCTTATTTTTTATACATACTTTATCCAAAGCAATATATCCTGTAACAATTGAATTCAGAAAGCAGATATCAGAATCCAGATTCCACTAATAAAGCTACTTTCAAGAATGTGTAACAATGCCTTTCCCTCAATTTGTTTTAAAAAAGTTTTCTTTAAAATGCATTATTTATGTTCAAATGTATTTGATTTGCTTTTAGTTTTAAATGAATAAACACACATTTAAAATTTTTATTTTAATTTCTAACATGGTAATTTTGTTTGCTTTAAGTTTTTTGGTCACAAAATGAGGCATGTTTATTCCTGGAAGTGTGGCATCTTAAGCACTGGGCCACCAGGGAAGTCCCCATGATAAATATTGGCAAATACAACCTACATTAAGCTCTGTGGTTCAGTTCAGTTCAGTCACTCACTCATGTCCGACTCTTTGCGACTCCATCGACTGCAGCATGCCAGGCCTCCCCGTCCATCACCAACTCCCAGAGTTTACCCAAATTCATGTCCATTGAGTCAGAGATGCCATCCAACCATCTCATCCTCTGTTGTCCCCTTCTCCTGCCTTCAATCTTTCCCAGCATCAGGGTATTTTAAATTGAGACAGCTCTTCCCTTCAGGTGCTCAAAGTACCAGAGTTTCAGCTTCAACATCAGTCCTTCCAATGAATATTCAGGACTGATCTCCTTTAGAATGGACTGGTTGGATCTCCTTGCAGTCCAAGCAACTCTCAAGAGTCTTCTCCAACATCACAGTTCAAAAGCACCAATTCTTCGGTGCTCAGCTTTCTTTACAGTTCAACTCTCACATCCATACATAACCACTGGAAAAACCACAGCGTTGACTAGACAGACCTTTGTTGACAAAGTAATGTCTCTGCTTTTTAATATGCTGTCTAGGTTGGTCAAAACTTTCCTTTCAAGGAGTAAGCGCCTTTCAATTTCATGGCTGCAGTCACCATCTGCAGTGATTTTGGAGCCCCAAAAAAGAAAGTCAGCCACTGTTTCCCCATCTATTAGCCATGAAGTGATGGGACCCGATGCCATGATCTTAGTTTTCTAAATGTAGAACTTTAAGCCAACTTTTTCACTCTCCTCTTTCACTTTCATCAAGAGGCTCTTATAGTTCTTCTTTGCTTTCTGCCATAAGGGTGGTGTCATCTGCATATCTGAGGTTATTGACATTTCTCCTGACAATCTTGATTCCAGCTTGTGCTTCCTCCAGCCCAGCATTTCTCATGATGCACTCTGAATATAAGTTAAATAAACAGAGTGACAATATACAGACTTGACATACTCCTTTCCTGATTTGGAACCAGTCTGTTGTTCCATGTCTAGCTCTAACTATTGCTTCCTGACCTGCATACAGATTTCTCAGGAGGCAGGTCAGGTGGTCGGGTATTCCCATCTCTTTCAGAATTTTCTAGTTTATTGTGATCTACACAGTCAAAGGCTTTGGTAGAGTCAATAAAGCAGAAGTAGATGTTTTTCTGGAACTCTCTTGTTTTTTTGATGATCCAACGGATGTTGGCAATTTGATCTCTGGCTCCTCTGCCTTTTCTAAAACCAGCTTGAACATCTGGAAGTTCATGGTTCACGCATTGTTGAAGCCTGGCTTGGAGAATTTTGAGCATTACTTTGCTAGCGTGTGAGATGAATGTAACTGTGCAGTAGTTTGAGCATTCTTTGAGATTGCCTTTCTTAGGGATTGGAATGAAAACTGACGTTTTCCAGTCCTGTGGCCACTGCCGAGTTTTCCAAATTTGCTGGCATACTGAGTGTAGCACTTTCACAGCATCATCTTTCAGGATTTGAAATAGCTCAACTGGAATTCCATCACCTCCTAGCTTTGCTCCTAGTGATGCTTCCTAAGGCCCACTTGACTTCTCATTCCAGGAAGTCTGGCTCTAGGTGAGTGATCACACCATCGTGATTATCTGGGTCGTGAAGACCTTTTTTTGCACAGTTCTTCTGTGTATTCTTGCCACCTCTTCTTAATATCTTCTGCTTCTGTAGAAGCATTTCTGTCCTTTATTATAGAGCCCATCTTTGCATGAAATGTTCCATTGGTATATCTAATTTTCTTGACGAGATCTAGTCTTTCCCATTCTATTATTTTCCTCTAATTCTTTGCATTGATCACTCAGGAAGGCTTTCTTATCTCTCCTTGTATTCTTTGGAACTCTGCATTCAAATGGGTATATCTTTCCTTTTTCCTTCTCTTCTTTTCACAGCTATTTGTAGGACCTCCTCAGACAGCCATTCTGGTCTTTTGCATTTCTTTTTCTTGGGGATGGTCTTGATCCCTGTCTCCTGAACAATGTCATGAACCTCTGTCCATAGTTTATCAGGCACTCTATCAGATCTAGTCCCTTAAATCTATTTCTCACTTCCACCATGTAATTGTAAGGGATTTTATTTAGGGCATAACTGAATGGTCTAGTGGTTTTCTCTACCTTCTTCAGTTTAAGTCTGAATGTGGCAATAAGCTCTATGGACCTGAGATAAAAAGTCTGAGGACTAAACAGAGAATACATTGTATTCTTTCCTATAAAGCTCTAAGTTATTTATAAAAAAATAGGATTTTTTCTTTCCTCTTTCTCATAACATTTATAGAATATGCATAATACTAATACATAGATCACCTTGAAAGCAGCAGCATAAATTAAAAGCAGTTCTGGGGCAACAAACAATTACAATGAACATAGTTATTAATAGTATCCACAATATCAAAAATAAAGCTTACCATAAAAAACAAAGACTATTTTCAAAATTAACTACTTACTTCTCCACCAAGAACTCTAGCCAGTAAGAAAATCGTTAGTGAACCAAATATCCAAATGGTTATAATCCATGAGACCACCTTAAGAGAAAAAAATTCATGCAATTAATATCTGTGTTACCAAATAAGCTGAAAATTTCCCATGAGCTCAATTCTCTACCATATAAGGTATTTTGGTATCACTGACTTTAGGTCATAGGAAGTTTGGGTTCCCAGGTATCTTCCCAAAACCTAGTAAGAATATAACATGTAATTTAATTTTACATCTAAACTGAAAATTTAGTAATGATCAGTTGCTTAAGGAAACGTCAGTATTTTAAGATCTATGATAAAATATGACTGCATCTTACATCTCCTGCATGGGCAGGTGGATTCTTTACCACTAATGCCTCCTGGGAAGTCCAGATACTTACTGGTTTCTAAATATTCCCCTATAAAAGGAACCAGGACTCCCTAGAGAAATGACTGATTCCAGGGCTGGGACAGAGAAAATGAAAGATGAGTCCAGAATGCACTGTGAAGTCAAGAAGGAAGGAAGCACTCAAAAAAGGATGGGAGTATGCCAAGAGGATGCCAAAGCTAACCTGAAGGGCCTTCCAACAGCTAAACCTGCAACCATCTAAGCAATAAAATACATGATTGCACTGGATTATAGTCCACAAAGTAAAATATCTTATCTGTCCATACTGCCAAAGATAAATAAACAAGTAATGACAAAGAAAAAATAGCTGTTCCAAAGATAACACTAACTAATACATGTGGAAGAAAAGAGGAAAATCATATTCAGTAAACAATATAGTAATAACTATTGAAAGATCCATCAACAGATGCTAAAATTCATGTGCTAAAACTTGATGAGAAACAGAGTGCTTGCATAGTCACAAAGTATCTCCATAAGATATTTATTATATTAAAAAGGGAAAAATAGCAACGTTACAGTGGAGGAACTGGGCAGATACCACCCCCTTACCTTAGCAAGTGATCAACAATAATAGCACTGGTAATAAGACATATCAGTATCATGTAATGCCTGATAGTATGTAGAGAGGGGCACAATGTCACTTCTGTGATATTCTTGCCAAAAATGTATTACTTCAATCCAGCATGAGAAAATATTAAACAAATTCAAATTAAGAAACATTCTATGGAGGTAAGAATTTTGTTTTTAGCCTTAGAACCCTGCGTTCAAATGAAAGATTATATAGATAAATTCACTTAGAGATGCTCTACATGAAGGGTTGATGGTAGGCAAGAGACCAGAAACCCCATTCAACTTCTTCAATGGTCCTTGTCTGCAACAGAATACTTGATATAAACCTATCCACAGTAAATATTAATAGGACTAGTCTTACATAACATTAAGGATTTTGCTATGGAGAGAATACTCTGAATTATCAAGTAAGCACAAATTTAATCACAAATATCCTTTAGGAAAGGAGGCAAAAGGATATCTGACTACAGTAGAGAAGACAATGTGACAATGGAGATTACAGTGATGCAGCCAGAAGTCAAGGAATGTTGCAGTCTCTGACTTGGAAAGAGGCAAGCAACAGACTGTCCTGGAGCCTCCAGAGGAACCAGCCCTGCTGACATTTTGATTCTAGCCCTTTAACACTCAACTTGGATTTCTGACTTTGAGAACTGTCAAAGAATAAATCTGCATTGTGTTAAGTCACTAAACTTACAGAAATGTGTTATAGAACATAAGGAAACTAACTTATTTTCAAATCACTCTGTGATAAAGAATTATTTTTTACTCACCTAAAGCCTTAAAGATGAGGGAGTGATGTGTACATGCTGTGTTTTGATAATACAGATAAGGCCTCTGAGAATGGGACATAGTATTATGTAAAAACTAATACTGATGGAATCCTGTCATCATTAAAAAGTTTATTTTAAAAAACAGAACTAAAAATGAATAAAAGATAAAAACGTGAGTATTGTTGTTTCCAACTCTTTATTCTTATGGAAAACCAGAAAGGGCATGGGCAGCTGGGAACAGTCCCAACCACTTACCCACTTGCCATACAAACACTAATATTTTTCATGTGAATGATGATGTAGAATAGTTTGGAAGCCATTAATCCAAGGAACCTCCCACTTATTTAAGAACAGTTGTAGGGATGGACAAGTGAGAAATAATGGGTAAAGCTAAAGCATTTTTCAAACATAATCAAGTACTACAGTTAATATTTGTTATTTAAAATTTTAAAACTCTTAAGCTATTTAGAATTTGTGTAAAGGAAGATGTACTTACCCTAAACTGTCCATATAATGATATCATGGAAAAGAAAAGAACAACAGCCAGGGGACCCCAGAAGTCAGGATTGTCTCTCACCACTTGTCTATTAAAACCAAGTGATGGCATTGGCATCAAAACACATCGAATTTTGTAGTAAATATCCTTTAGATCAATATCCAATTCTTCCCTAAAATTTTAAAATAAGAATTCTTAGAAGGCACATACTTTTGAATATTGAGCCAGTTGTAGAAGAATTTAAGAAAAGTTTAAATATAACAGTACAGTCTCCACAGGTCAACAAAACATTTGCATTTGAAGTACATTTCCAAGATGTACATTTTCAACATCTCTAAAGTTGGGATACATCTCACAATAGTTTGTGTCTTAACAACTGTTGTCAGTCTGGCGTGAGGCCAAGTGCTTCCAAGATCTGCTTTTCCTTTTGCCAGTCTCCTGGAGGCACTACCAATTTGAGACTTTAAATAAAATTCTTCTCTTGGGAATTTTTGGGACCAAAGACTGCAATTCTACATTCTCATAGGAACTTTTTCTTCCAACGCTTTACCTAGTGCCAAACAGACAAGCAAACTTCCTTGGTTTCTCTTTCTGCATGGTTGATCATTTCTCATTTATCCTTACACTAAGGAGATAAGATAGCCCTTTAATGTTCTAGCTTGATGTTGTCTTAGCCACTTTTTCTCTTTTATTAATAAATGTAAAATAACTGCACCTTATAATCTATGACATCTTAGATTTGATGAAATTCAGTGTACTTGATCTATCAATGATTACTACAGAGAATAACTTAATAATGCCGTGATCTTACAATGCTATAGGTTCTTCTTAGGGGAGAAGGAAATGGCAACCCACTCCAGTATTCTTGTCAAGAGAATCCCGTGGACAGAGGAGCCTGGTGGGCTGCTGTCCATAGGGTCGCACAGAGTCGGACACGACTGAAGCAACTTAGCATGCATGCATGCACTGGAGAGGGAAATGGCAAAACACTCCAGTATTCTCGCCTGGAGAACCCCAGGGACAGAGGAGCCTGGTGGGATGCCGTCTATGGGGTTGCACAGAGTTGGACACGACTGAAGCGACTTAGCAGCAGCAGCAGGTTCTTCTTTCCAGACTGTTAAATTCTTCACTTTTTCCCCCTAAGTGATACATGTGCATGCTATTGATCTTTACGTGTGCTAAGTTGCTTCAGTCGTGTCTGACTCTGCGACCCTATGGACTGTAGCCCGCCAGGCTCCTCTGTCCAGGGGGATTCTCCAGGCAAGAAAACTGGAGTGAGTTGCCATGCCCTCCTCCAGGAGATCTTCCCAACCGAGAGGCTCCAACGGGTGTCTCTTACGTCTCCTGCAATTGGCAGGCAAGTTCTTTACTACTAGCACCACCTGGGAAGCTCAAGGGATACATAATCGCTTAAAAATCTTCAAGTACTATGAAGAAGGTGAAAGTATCCCTTGTAGTCCTCCCAGGGGTAGCTCGAAAATTGCTATATAGGAGAGAGTTTAGAGAGATAATCTTTTTGGAATTCTTAATTTGTCTTAAACTGAACTTTCAATGAGTTAAAAATATTATTTCATTATTCCAGTTTTACTAATCACAGGTGACCTTGAACAATGTTGGGATTATGGGTGCCACCCTCCAACAAAAATACATGTATAATTTTGACTCCCCCAAAACTTAACTACTAATAGCCTACTGTTGACCAGAAGACTTAGCAATTACATAAAAAGTTCATTAACACATATTCTGCACACCCTTATTTTATGCATTCATGATATTTCTAGGCTACACAGTTCACCTGCGAGTTTCTTTGCACTACTGCAAATCTCAAAAAAATTCTCTAATACAATTGCTGAAAATAATCCAAGTATAAGTAGACCTACACAGTTCAAACCTCAGTTGTTCAAGGGTCAAATGTACTAGCAAAATCGAAAATAGCTAAAACTTTTGACCAAAAAGGTTAAGGTTTTCCATACCTGTCTTAAATAATATGAAAGAAAATAATCATTTCACAGACCAGCTCTAAAATCCAAAAATATACATTATTTTTACATACAGGAGTGGCTTGTTATCTTCAGGGTCATCATCTTCAACTTCCAAAAGCCAGCCATATCCTCTTTGTCTCAGAAATGTAGTGGCTGTAGATTCTTTGATAAAATCTCCACCAAGGTTTAACTTGACATCTGGGGGTGCTATTGAACCACTGAGATCTTAGGAGAAAAGACGACAAAACTATAAATTAAGGTAAAATGTGTGAATCCTAACCAACATAGGCGAATATTCAACTAAAAATTATCATTTGAAGATCTCTAAGTATAAATACCTGCTAGTGCATAAAATTTTCATATTTTACAGTTGATAGTATTAAAAACAAGACAACAAACACAAAATGGGAGTCACTTATGCTAAGTCCCATGTCACCAAACCAAAAATTAATTACAATTTTGGCTTCTCCCAGAAACAGAATCTTAAAACTAGTGAGTCAGAAATCACCTGGTCATCATGAGTGAGGTAATCTGCCTGAAAGACCCTGCAATCTCCTAAAGGAAAGTGACTTTGCCATAACTAACCCACTTCCAGCTAATACAACTTCCCTTCCCTGCTTCCTTCTGCTTAAAGTCTTTCATTTTGTACAGCCTCTCAAAGCTCCTTTCTATCTGCTAAATGGGATGCTGCCAAATTCATGAATCATTGAATAAACCAATAAAATCTTTAAAAGTTACTCAGTTGAATTTATTTTTTCACCAATAGATACCTAAAAACCACTTAAATTTTTACAGGAAAATGAAAATCAGAGTAGTGAAGACACATGAAAGATTTCATATCTAATTAGCTAACCTTGTACCAGAATCTAGACTTATTTACTGTAACTTTAAATTTTAAATGGAAGATATATTAAAAAAATGTACTACAGGATATCATTTTCTTTTTTGTTTGATTTAGTACGTTGGTTGGTTTGGTTTTGGCCACACCTCAAGGCTTGTAGTATCTTAGTTCCCCTACCAGAGACTGAACCCTGGCCCTGGAAGCAAAAGCATCAAGTCCTAGTCAATGGACTACCAGGGATTTTGAATTTCCTTCATTATTATGTACATTATGTGCTTCAGAACAAAGTGACTGCATAAATTCTTTTTAAAGGCACTACATATTTATATATGCAAACCAACAGATATTATTTGCTAAAGGAAAACCACAGATAATTTCTCCTACTTTTTCATGTGTTTACTAATATTTTTTTAAATCATCAACTATCTATGCTAAGTGCTTTATGTATTAATGCTTAGTCCTGGATAAATCTAAGTAGTAAGAGTTCCCTGATATTTCAGCTAACTTTTTTTCTTCATATAATCATACCACTTATCTTTAGTTTCGGCAATTCAGGGAAATTCTAAAAAGCAGTGAAGAGATCCTGTTTATCCACATTACAAAATAAATCCATTCACAGTCTGTACCAGTGCCTCAGAGGTTACAGATAATCACAGCAGTACATGTATCACATGTTCTGGTCAAAAAAAAATGGGAATAGTGAAGGACTTGCTTGAGGTCATAAAGGAATTAACTGAAAAACACATTTGTAGGACCAAACATGCACAAGTAAACAACTATCAATGCTGCTACCTAGTCACAAGACTGGAGTGGTCCACCAGAAAACAATTTTGGCAACAGCAAGTCAGAACACTCAACACAGACTCTCCTTCCCTGGAGACCATATATAGTAAAAAGAAGAGCTTAATTTTGCACATTACCCTAAATTTTCTAGGTTAGCTTTTGAAAAATGCTAAAAAAAATCTGACTTAAACTTTAATCACTGAGGGGCTCAATTATGGGAACAGTGTGGGGATTACAGGTGCCACCTTCCGTCAAAGATACATGTATAATTTTGACTCCCCCAAAACTTAACTACTAATAGCCTTGTTGACCAGATGACTTACCAATTACATAAAAAGTTGATTATGTTAATATCATATTCTGTACATCTACATATATTTTATGCATTCATGATATTTCTGGTTCTGACAATTCCTGCAACTATCTGGTTCTGACAACTCCAGCAATTAATTATAATAAAGTTTGTATTCTGTAGCTAAGTTCTAACTTAGCCACTAATTAATACAGCAAATTATTAATGCTTCTAGTCTCCAGTTTCCTATTCAAAGTTCTTTCCATGTTTAACATTATATGACTCTAAGAAGCTTTTAAATGGGAGTTTATTCAGCTAGAGATAAAATCCAAGTACTTTTGAATGCACTGTCCTTCTCTGCTTAGGCTTAAAAAATAGTCTCTGTAGATGCTGCCATAGAATCTTTTGATTAAAATACTCTCAAAATTACTTTCTGCTTCATCTTACTCTGAGATCAAGATGAAAGAGTTGAAACTTAACTAAAATTCTACTTCCAACAGGTACAAAGAGTGCTTTTTTTTTTTTTTTTTTTTTGCTTTAACAAGAGGAAGATTTAGATGAAGAAGTCATTAGTACAACAGTGACATGAAAGGTTTTGGAATTATGAGACAGGAAAGACCTTAACAACTGTTTCCTGGCCTCTTGGAAAGACTGCACTTAAAGTCCTTTTCTAAACCAAAAAAAGATATATAAATCCTAGAGCTAAGGAGTGCTGTGAGAAAGAATTGTATATGTTTAGTAGTTTTTCATAGCGTGGATGCAGAGCCTCAAAAAGGCACCTTTAGCTTACAATTTGGTAGTGTTTTCCATTCTAGGCAATGTAGAAAAACATCATGGACACATATAGGACAATGCTAGAAACAGCAGTTTGACACATCACTCAGTTCTCTCAAGATACAAATAGATGTGAGTACAAAAAAAGCAACAGCAAAGTTAAAAAAAAAAATTTCAGTAATTATCCTAAAATGTAAGCAAGCTAGCACATAAAAAACATCGGAAAACAATGAGAAATATTCCAAATCACTCCAGGAACACAGCTGTCTTGCATTTTAAACCAGAATAGAAAACAAGCTAGCTTGATCAACTCCAGCATAGGTATCCAGAATTACAGGGCTTCCCCAGGTAGTGCTGGTGGTAAAGAACCTGCCTGCCAATGCAGGATACACAGGGACACGGGTTCGGGAAGACCCCCTGAAGTAGGCAATGCCACCCCACTCCAGTATTCTTGTCTGGAAAATTCCATGGGCATAAGAGCCTGGCGGACTCTACAGTACACGGGGCTGCAAAGAGTTGGACTCAACTGAGTGAGTGAGCACATCTACCAGAATTATAATACATTCATTTTAAGTTAATTTTTCTTTGTTGTTGTTATTTAGTCGCTAAGTCATGCCTGACTCTTTGCAACCCCATGGACTGTAGCCCATCAGGCTCCTCTGTCCATGGGATTTCCCAGCCAAGAATAACTAGAGTGGGTGCCGTTTCCTTCTCCAAAGGATCTTCCCAGCCCAGGGATCGAACCTGTGTCTCCTGCTTGGAAGGCAGATTCTTTACCACTGAGCCACCTGGGAAGCCCAAATTCTCTCTTACTATGCTATAACATTCTTGTCATTTTCTAAGTAAAAAGACAACAAGGATAATAATAAATATAAGTGGATTTAAGAGAAAATGATCTTTGAAAGAAATCTCAAAAATGCCTTTGCTTGTCTGGGCTCAGAGTGAAGAAGAATATCAATACATTTCAAATTTTATTGAAAGCCAGCTGGAAAAATGGCAGAACAAAACTTAATGATAATTCTCCCTCCTTTTCAATTCAAGTTGGGTTGAGGAATCCTTTCTCTGAATCTTCTACTCAGCCTGAGAACTTTACTTTGAAGAATTTGGTCAGTGTAGTATGATGGTATACTCAGGATGAAATTTACTGCTGATCTGCCCCTACAAAAGTTCTAATTTTATGAAAGAAGAGTAAACTGCAACGAACGTGAACATTTTGTTGGTACTTGCCAACTTCTCATATACGTGAATAAGCATTTTCTTACTTAACAAGCAACAAGAGCAAGGACAAAAAAATTACTCCATTTTATTTGAATGAAAATGAAATGAAATCCATGTGAGCTTAAATCTAAACCAGAATGGACTATCTGTGCAGCAAAATAAAACAAGCTCATGTTTCACACTTACGGGATAAATTCCACTGTTCTATTTTAGTTATAAAAATATTTTAATGCATATATAGTCCAATGAAAGAGCTCAAGGAACCAAGCAAGTACGTAATGGTTTTATAATAGCTAAACTTCCCAAGTAGCTCAGTGCTGAAGAATCCACCTGTAATGCAAGAGAAAGGTTCGATCCCTGGGTTAGGAAGATGCCCTGGAGAAGGAAATGGGAACCACTCCATTACTCTTGCCTTGGAAATCCCATAGACAGAAAGTCTGGCAGGCTCCAGGCCACGGGGTGGCGAACAGTTGGGCACAACATAGGGACAACAGCAACAGACCTATATTGGAGGTTGATTATGTTACTCCATAAGAAAAACTTTAAAGATGTGTATAAAATTATGTCCTAGGTAATATTTTTATTCATATCATTTTGGTTTATGATTTTAGCAGCTTTACTATGTGATTTACCATCTGAGGCAAGAGTACTGGAGTGGGTTGCCATTTCCTTCTCCAGGGGATCTTCCCGACCCAGGGATTGAACCCAGGTCTCCCGCATTGCAGGCAGACGCTTTACCGTCTGAGCCACCAGGGAAGCTCTTACTATTTGATACTACTAGCTAATTTTCATATTGCACATAACATTAATTAAAATAAATTAAATCTCCTGAACCTGCCTTTAGAAAAATTAAATCTCATCTTGGCACAAACCAGTTGTTGTTGTTCAGTCACTCAGTTGTATCTGACTCTTTGTGACCCCAGAAAAAAAGACTGCACCAAAGTACTGCATTTTGGACTCTTTTTGTTGACTATGAGGGCTACTCCACTTTTTCTAAGGGATTCTTGCCCATAGTATAATGGTCATCTGAATTAAATTCACCCATTCCAGCCCATTTTAGTTCACTGATTCCTAAAATGTCAATGTTCATGCTTACCATCTCCTGTTTGACCAATTCATTCATGAACCTAACATTCCGAGTTCCTATGCAATACTGTTCTTTATAGCATCAGACTTTACTTTCACCACCAAACACATCCAAAACTGGGCATTGCTTCTGCTTTGGCTCAGACTCTTTATTCCCTCTAGAGCTATTTCTCCACTCTTCTCCAATAGCATACTGGGCACCTACCAACCTGGGGAGTTCACCCTTCAGTGTCATATCAGCCTTTTCATACTGTTCATGGTGTTCTCAAGGCAAAAATGCTGAAGTGGTTTGACATTCATTCCCTTCTCCAGCGGACCACGTTTCTGTTAGAAAAATCAATTATCTAACAGAAATTTATTTTATTTGCTTTATGAGTCTTTTAACTCTTACTTTGAAATAATTATAGATTCATAGGAAGTTGCAAAAAGGTTTTATGTACCCTTCACCCTGTTTTCCCCCAATGGTACCATTATATATACTATCAAAATCAGGACACCAACATTGATACAATCAATAGAACGTCCTGATTTTACCAGTTTAAAACACACTTATTTGTCTATGTATATGTGTGTATTTGTCATTGCTGTTTAGTGGATGAGTCACGTACAACATTTTTGCAAGTCGGACTTTCGCCACCAGGCTCCTCTGTCCATGGGATCTCCCAGGCAAGAATACTAGAGTGAGTTGCCATTTTCTTCTCCAGGGGATCTTCCCGACCCAGGGATCAAACCCACATCACCAGCACTGGCAGGCAGATTCTTTACTACGGAGCCACCAGGGAAGCCCTGTATGTGTGTACAGTTTTATGCAATTTTACCACATTTTAGATTTGTCTAATACTTTACAAATTTAAAATTTATGAAAATAAATGTCAATTTTTAAAAAAGGTAAATCTTGCATAACTACCTTCTTTTCCTCCCCAAGAAAGGTTGAGTCATTTTCAATTTTCAAACAGGAAAGAAAAGCTAATTCTTGCACCCATTATATATCGTATACTGTGTTTCATGAGCATATTGTATAAGGGATATTTGTGATAATAGCTACATGAATATAATGTTTTTAAAAATCAAGCAGGAGGGACTTCCCTGGTGGTCCAGTGGTTAAGAATCCGCCTTGCAACGCAGGGGACGCATGTTCAATCACTGGTTGGGGAACTAAGATCCCACATGCTGCAGAACAACTAAGCCCATGTGCCAAAACTGGAGAAGCATGGGCTGCAACTGAAAGATCCTGAATGACACAATGAAGATGCCACGTGCCACAACAAAGACCTGATGCAGTCAAATATACAAGTTAAATAAATAAATATATTTAAAAAAAAATCAAGGAGGAAATTTTTAAAAAGGAAAACCTAAAGATTCCTCTATCAACACTACTAAATTGTATTAGAGGTGATATCTTTTCTGGAGAGGGGGAATATTACACAAAGTAGGTTAGTTACCTTGACAGATTAACAGGAAATTACTGTTTACTCAAAAAGAGCATATTAATACAAAAATTACTGCATCATTATGCCTGCAAATAACTGATCACAATCATGTCCTAACAGTTGTACTGTTTTTATGGGAAGTGTCTTAGTCTGTTTAGGTTGCTGTAACGAAATAAAATAGACTTGTAAACAATAGAAATTCGTTTCTCACAATCCTGGAGGTTGGAAAATAAAGTCAAGGTGTCCGTACGTTCGGGTAAGGGCTCCCTTCCAGCTGGCTGACTTCTCCTTGTGCACCCACATGGCAGGAGTGGGTATGGAGCTCTAGAATCTTTTTACAAGAGCACAAATCTCATTCATGAGAGCTCCATCCTCATGATCTCACTACCTCCCAAAGGCTCCACTTACCAACATCATCACTGGGCATTAAAATTTAAACATTATGAATTTTGGGGGACACAACTCTCCAGACCATAATGAGGTAGAAACACTGAGGAGGTTGAGCTCAAAAGGCAATATACTAAGCCCAGTTCTCTTCTGTAGACTTTAATCAATTGTCAGCTTAACATGTTAGCTTAACACTGTAGCTATTTCAAAAGCATCTAAATTTCAATATTCCAAAAGTGAATTCTGGATATTTAAGGTTTTCTTCTAGATTCTTATTTCAGTGAATAGTACCACTATCCTATCCAGCATTGTAAACCAGAAAGAAGTCTGATTATCCTTGACAGTTTCCTTCATTCACATGCTTCCCACACCATTCAACCACCACTAAATTTTGTCACTTTTATCTCTTAATATTTTTTGAACCTGCCCACTTTTCTCCATTTTTACCATCAGCGCCAATCTAATACAAACTATCATCTCCTCCCTGCATGACTATAATGGTCTGCTAACTGCTCTCCCTAATCCTTCTTTCAATCCATTCTTACCTACAGCCAGAACAGTCTTTCTTAAATGCAAATCTTTCACTCTCGGTCTAAAATCCTTCAGTGGCCTCCCATTGCTTTCTCAGCTAAATCTAATAATCTCCACATGCCCTATCTACTTCTTTAGAACAATTCTCTGTCTCCCTCCCCACCGTGACCCTGTGCTCCAGTCACAATAAGCCGCTCAGTTTTCTGAATGAACCAAGATCCCTTTAACCTTAGGGACTTTGTACCTGGTTGTTTCCTCCAACTTCAGATCATTAAATACCACCCATTCTTCAGTTCTTAGGTATACTTATTTAAGAAATCTTCCATGGTTTCCCTGACTAGATAACATTCCTTTCCTAGTCCCCTTGGCTCTTCCTTCACAGCATTTACTGTATATGATAATATACTTGTGTTTATTTGGTTAATGTCTCTAATTCTCTGACGGGAGAAGTTAAGTGTGTTTGTTGTCCTTTTGTTTTGAACACGTTAACTCCAATACCTGTTACAGTACCTGGTCTATAGTAGGCAGCCAACAAATGTGTGCAGGTTGGATGGATTAATTAATGGAAGGGCAAACAGCTGCACAGAGCTTGAAAGAAAGTAATAAGAATGTAAACTGAAAGTTGGGGGAAAGAAGACCTTTATCATTCTGAGGTGTATTTTGGTAACACTGTAACCTGCAATGAAGACCTACAAGGCCTTTTAGAACAAACACCCAAAAAAGATGTCCTTTTCATTATAGGGGACTGGAATGCAAAAGTAGGAACTCAAGAAACACCTGGAGTAACAGGCTAATTTGGCCTTGGAGTACGGAATTAAGCAGGGCAAAGGCTAATAAGAGTTTTGCCAAGAGAACACACTGGTCACAGCAAACACCCTCTTCCAAAAACACAAGAGAAGACTCTACACATGGACATCACCAGATGGTTGACACCGAAATCAGACTGATTATATTCTTTGCAGCCAAAGATGGAGAAGCTCTATACAGTCAGCAAAAACAAGACCAGGAGCTGACTATGCCTCTGATCATGAACTCCTTACTGCCAAATTCAGACTTAAACTGAAGAAACTAGGGATAACCACTAGACCATTCAGGTATGACCTAAATCAAACCCCTTATGACTATACAGTGGAAGTGAGAAATAGATTTAAGGGATTAGATCTGATAGACAGAGAACCTGATGAACTATGGACGGAGGTTCCTATCATTGTACAGGAGACAGGGATCAAGACCATCCCCATGGAAAAGAAATACAAAAAGGCAAAATGGTTGTCTGTGGAGGCCTTACAAATAGCTGTGAAACAAAGAGAAGCAAAAAGCAAAGGAGAAAAGGAAACATATTCCCACTTGAATGCAGAGTTTCAAAGAACAGCCAGGAGAGATAAGAAAGCCTTCCTCAGTGATCAATGCAAAGAAATAGAGGGAAACCACAGAATGGGAAAGACTAGAGATCTCTTCAAGAAAATTAGAGATATCAAGGGCACATTTCATGCAAAAATGGGATCAATAAAGGACAGAAATGGTAATGGACCTAACAGAAGCAGAAGATAGTAAGAAGAGGTGGCAAGAATACATGGAAGAACTGTACAAAAAAGGTATTCACGATCCAGATAATCACAATGGTATGATCACTCACCTAGAGCAGACATCCTGGAATGTGAAGTCAACTGGGCCTTAGAAAGCATCACTACGAACAAAGCTAGTGGATGTGATGGAATTCCAATTGAGCTATTTCAAATCCTAAAAGATGATGCTGTGAAAATGCTACACTCAATATGCCAGCAAATTTGGGAAACTCAGCAGTGGCCACAGGACTGGAAAAGGTCAGTGTTCATTCCAGTCCCTAAGAAAGGCAATCCCAAAGAATGCTCAAACTACTGCACAATAGCACTCACCTCACACACTAGTAAAGTAATGCTGAAAATTCTCCAACCCAGGCTTCAGCAATACATGAACCGAGAACTTCCAGACGTTCAAGCTGGTTTTAGAAAAGGCAGAGGAACCAGAGATCAAATTGCCAATATCCGCTGGATCATCAAAAAAGCAAGAGAGTTCCAGAAAAACATCTATTTCTTCTTTATTAACTATGCCAAAGCCTTCGACTGTGTGGATCACAATAATGGAAAAATCTGTAAGAGATGGGAATACCAGACCATCTGACCTGCCTCTTGAGAAACCTGTATGCAGATCAGGAAGCAACAGTTAGAACTGGACATGGAACAACAGACTGGTTCCAAAGAGGAAAAGGAGTACGTCAAGGCTGTATATTGTCACCCTGCTTATTTAACTTATATGCAGAGTACATCATGAGAAACGCTGGGCTGGAATAAGCACAAGCTGGAATCAAGATGGCTGGGAGAAATATCAATAACCTCAGATATGCAGATGACACCGCCCTTATGGCAGAGAGTGAAGAGGAACTAAAAAGCCTCTTGATAAAAGTGAAATAGGAGAGTGAAAAAGTTGGCTTAAAGCTCAACATTCAGAAAACTAAGATCATGGCATCTGGTCCCATCACCTCATGGGAAATAGATGGGGAGACAGTGCAAACAGTGTCAGACTTTATTTCTTTGGGCTCCAAAATCACTGCAGATGGTAACTGCAGCCATGAAATTAAAAGATGCTTACTCCTTGGAAGGAAAGTTATGACCAACCTAGATGGCATATTAAAAAGCAGAGACATTACTTTGCCAACAAAGGTCCTTCTGGTCAAGGCTATGGTTTTTCCAGTGGTCATGTATGGCTGTTAGAGTTGGACTGTGAAGAAAGCTGAGTGCCGAAAAATTGATGCTTTTGAACTATGGTGCTGGGGAAGGCTCTTGAGAGTCCCTTGGACTGCAAGGAGATCCAACCAGTCCATCCTAAAGGAGATAAGTCCTGGGCATTCACTGGAAGGACTGATGCTGAAGCTGAAACTCCAATATTTTGGCCACCTCATGTGAAGGGTTGACTCATTGGAAAAGACCCTGATGCTGGGAGGGATTGGGGGCAGGAGGAGAAGGGGACGACAGAGGATGAGATGGCTGGATGGCATCACCAACTCAATGGGCATGGGTTTGAGTAAACTCCGGGAGTCTGTGATGGACAGGGAGGCCTGGCATGCTGCGATTCATGGGGTTGCAAAGAGTCGGACATGACTGAGCGACTGAACTGTAACCCACCATAACATGAAAAATAAAATATGTATCTAATGAACTGGAATGTATTAAATTAAAAAAAATAGACGCTATGTCAAGAAACGACATTAGGGCTTTCCTGGTGGCTCAGTGGTAAAGAATCCACCTGCCAAAGCAGGAAATGGGTTTGATCCCAGTCCAAGAA
Source organism: Muntiacus reevesi (assembly GCF_963930625.1). Lineage (NCBI taxonomy): Eukaryota > Metazoa > Chordata > Mammalia > Artiodactyla > Cervidae > Muntiacus > Muntiacus reevesi. Next base: position 87,046,335 of record NC_089251.1, read on the forward strand.
GATCCACATGCTGTGGAGCAACTAAGCTCGTGTGCCACAACTACTGAGCCCACTTGCTGCAACTACTTAAGTGTATGTGCCCTTAAGCCCACGCCCCACCAGGAGAAGCCACTGCAACGAGAAGCCCATGCACCATAACCAGACAGTAGCCCCTGCTCACTGCAACTAAAGCCCCTGCAGCAACAAAGACCCAGCACAGGCAAAAAAAGAGACATTAGAGGCTTTTTAATAAAGCAGATATACAAAATTATATTTGCACTCTGTAAACATAGTCCTTGGAGAAGGAAATGGCAACTTATTTCAGTATTCTTGCCTGGGAAATACCATGAACAGAGGAGCCTGGCAGGCTACAGTCCATGGGGTCGCACAGAGTCAGACACGAGTTAACGACTAAACAACAATAAACATAATCCTACCTGCACTATGTGAAAGTGAAGTTGCTCAGTCATGTCCGACTCTGTGCGACCCCATAAACTGTAGCCTACCAGGCTCCTCCGTCCACGGAATTTTCAAGGCAAGAGTACTGCAGTGGGGTGCCACTGCCTTCTCCAGGGGATCTTCCCAACCCAGGGATCGAAAGCAGGTCTCCTGCATTGCAGACAGACGCTTTACCATCTGAGCCATCAGAGGACTGATTTAAGTGGGGAGAGGCTGAGGAGGAAGTACTGTCAGTAAAACATAGAGAAGAGAAACGGAAAGGACTTGAACTAAGGCAATGGAGCTATTCTGAAATAACTGGATGAACAACTGACTATAAGAAGGTGAAAGAGACACTAGAGACAAGTTTCTGGACTCTGGCAAGAGGAACTATATCACAAACATTAAGTCATTTTCTCTTTAGTACTTGCCCCATTTTCAACATTGGTTAAGCAATCCACCAATAAATATTTATGGCTCACTTATTTCTATAAGCCCTGAGAGTGATATAAAGAAGTAAGATACTTCAAAGAGTTTAAAATCCAATTGGTCATATATCCAAACAATGGACTATTATTCAGCCAGAAAAGGAATGAGCTACTGATACATACTATAACATGAACAAACCTTGAAAGCATTATGCTGAGTGAAAAAAAAAAAGACACAAAAGGTCACATATTGTATTATTCCATTTACAAGAAATATCAACAATATGCAAATCTCTATACAGTCAGAAAGTACATTACGAGAAAAAAAAAAGAAACTAGATTAGTGGTTGCCAGGGGCTGGAACACAGGGAGGGAAAGGAGAGTAACTGAAAATGAAAACAGGGTTTCTTTTTAGAGTGCTGAATGTGACACAAAATCCTACTGGTACTGCAAAACACACTCTGCCTTAGGTAAAAGACAAAGGCTACTGCCAACAGATCATAGGTGCCAGAGGAGTAAAGAGGCCTAAGTTATCAAAGAGGGGGTCAGGAGGGCTATGTGGAAGCAGACCCTAAATCTGGCATGAGAGGTAAGTGCATGAGCAGAGAAGGAATAAGAAATCATTCCAAAGATGGGAGAAAACATTTCCAGGTGATGTGACCAACAGAGGCTTAATCTCCAAAGCATACAAACAGTTCACACAACTCAACAACAGAAAAACAAACAACCCAATTGAAAAATCGGCAGAAGACCTTACCTGACATTTCTCCAAAGAAGACATACAGATGGCCAGCAGGCACATGAAAAGATGCTCAACATCACTAATTATTAGAGAAATACAAATCAAAACTACGATGACATACCACCTCACAATGGTCAGAAAGGCCATCATTAAAAAGTCCACAAATAACAAATGTTGGGGAGGGTGTGGAGAAAAGGTTACCCTGTTTGCAGGAATGTAACCTGGTGCAGCTACTATGTGAAGCTCCCTCAGAAAACTAAAAACAGAATTACTATATGATCCAGCAGTCTCATTCCTGGGCACATACCGGACAAAACTATACAATTCCAGAAGATTCATGCACCCCCATGTTCACAGCAGCACTATTCATAATAGCTAAAACGTGGCAACGACAGAAACGTCCATCAACAGGGGAATGAAGAAAGAAGTGGTATATGTATACAATGAAACACCACACAACCATAAAAAAGAACGCAGTAACACCATTTGCAGCAACATGGATGCAACTAGAGATTATCATACTAAATGAAGTAAGTCAGAAAGAGAAAGACAAATACCATACATTATCACTCACATATGGAATCTAAAATACAGCACAAATGAACCTATCTACAAAACAGAAACTGACTCACAGACATAGAGAACAGACTTTCAGTTGCCAAGAAGGCAGCAGTAAGAGGAGGAAGGACTGGGAGTTTGGGATCAGCAAATATAAACTACTGTATATAGGATGGATCAGCAACAAGGTCCTACATATAGCACAGGGAACTATGTTCAGTCTTCTGTGATAAACCATAATGGAAGAGAATATTTGAAAAAGAATGTCTAATGTATATAACTGAGTCACTGCGCTGCACAGGAGAGACTGGCAGAACACTGTGAAACAAACTATACTTCAATAAAAAAATAAAATTAAAAAAAAAGAAATCATTCCAAGGAAAAGGGCAGAGACAAAGGCATGAACACCCAAGGCTAATGAAAGGCACAGAGTTTTAAAACTGTGGAAGGTAAACTGGAGACAAAGTGTTAAGAAAGTATCAGGTTTAAAAAAAAAAAACAATTTTTAAAAACTTGTCTTTATCTTATAGGTGTTTCTTTATGCATCCTCTGTGAAATCTGGATCCTATATGATGCCCTCTACAAAAAGCTTTTGATACTTACTAAATTTGTAAAACCCTACATACTACAACTCCACTCAGATTTTCAGAACTACTACTGTCACATTAAAGACTCTGGGCATTACCTTTCCCCGTTGGGAAACACTGCTGAGGATTTACCTGTAGATGACAGGAAACAAGTACAGGTCCAGCAAAGTGGGAAGGACTGCTGGATGCTGAGGAACCAGGAAGTAACAGAGAGAGTTAGCTGTGAAAGTAATGAAAAGCAGGAGGAGTAGAGTTAATTAAAAATTCTGTCAATTAGGAGGGGACCTGTGAGTGGTAACAGAGATGGAAGAAACAAGAGGAGAAATATTAATTTAAAAAAATGCTAGAAAGAAAAACAAAGAGCAAGAAAAGCTCCAAAACAGGCAACAAGATATGGGAATAAAAGCATATAGAGGCTTATCCTAGGCAAGGAAGAAACTTTTCCTTTAAGATTTGGAAGAAAGATAGATGTCTTGATATAGATACAAAGATATTTAGGGGTGGAAAAACATGAGGGCAGGAAAACGGTTACTGCTGCTTCAGACCATGTTTTTTGCTAAGCTGTCTCTGTTCATCCCCTTTCCAATCACATGTTGGACTTCGGTTCAATTTGTGTTGGCTTCAGTTCTAGTAGCACAACAGCCTTATCTTAATCAAAAAGTATCATGTAGTCATCAAACATTTAATAAGTTTCTGCTATAAACCAGGCACTGTGCAGGGCAGTGAGTATGGTACTGGCAGACAGTAAAACACAGCTTCTAACTCCAAGGAGCTCAAGCTATAAATCAGCTTTGTTTTAGGTCTGCAAAGATTGGGAAGTATAAAACACAGGGGCTCCCGTGTTCAGTCACGTCTGACTCTTTGCAGCCCAATGGACTGTAGCCTGTCAGACTTCTCTGTCCAGAGAATTTTCCAGGCAAGAATACTGGAGTGGGTTGCCATTTCCTACTCCAGAGGATCTTCTCAACCCAGGGATAAAACCCTTGCATCTCCTTCATTAGCAGGCAGATTCTTTACCACTGAGCCACCTGGGAAGCAATATACAGGGGCTGCCTCAGCCAATTACTGCCTTTGCAATAATCGCAAGGCTGTGATCAACAAAGAGGCTAAAACTGAAAGAGAAAAAAAGCTCAGGCTTAAATTGAAGAAAGTAGGGAAGACCACTAGGCCAATCAGGTATGACCTACATCAAATCTCTTATGATTATACAGTGGAGGTGATTAATAGATTCAAGGGATGGGATTTGAGAGACAAAATGCTTGAAGAACCATGGACACAGATGCTTTACACTGTACAGAAGGCAGTGACTAACATGAACCCAAAGAAAAACAAACCCAAGAAGGCAAAGTGGTTGTCTGAGGAGGCTTTACACACAGCTGAAGAAAGAAGAGAAGCAAAAAGCAAGGGACAAATGGAAAGACATACCCAACTGAACACAAAGTTCCAGAGAACAGCAAGGAGAGATAAGGAGGCCTTCTTAAATGAACAATGCAAAGAAATAGAGGAAAACAACAGAATGAGAAAGACTACAGATCTCTTCAAGAAAACCTGAGATACCAAGGAAGCATTTCATGCAGGGATGAGCATGATAAAGGACAGAAACGGTAAGGACCTAACAAGCAGAAGAGATTAAAAAGAAGTGGCAAGAATACACAGGAAAACTACACAAAAAGGTCTTAATGACCCAGATAACAAGATGGTGTGGTCACTCACTTAGAGCCTGATATTCAGGAGTCAGAAGTCAAGTGGCCCTTAGGTAGCATTACTACAAACAAAGCTAGTGGAAGTGACAGAATTCCAGCTAAGCTATTTAAAAATCCTAAAAGATGACTCTGTTAAAGTGCTGCATTCAGTATGCCAGTAAATTTGGAAAATTCAGCAATGGCACAGGACTGGAAAAGGTCAGTTTTCATTCCAATCCCAAAGAAGGTCAGTATCAAACAATGTACAAACTACCAGATAATTGCACTCATTTCGCATGCTAATAAGGTTATACTCCAAATCGTTCAAGCTAGGCTTCAGCAGTACATGAACTGAGCACTTCCAGATGTACAAGCTGGATTTAGAAAAGGCAAAGGAACCAGAGATCAAATTGCCAACATCTGCTTGATCATATAAAAAGCAAGGGAATTCCAGAAAAACATCTACTTGTGCTTCATTAACTATGATAAAGTCTTTGTGCGGATCACAACAAACTGGAAAATTCTCAGAGATGGGAATACCAGACACCCTTATCTGACTCCTGAGAAGTCTGTATGCAAGTCAAGAAGCAACAGTTAGAATTGGACATGGAACAACAAACTGGTTCAAAATTGGGAAAGGAGTATGTCAAGACTATATATTGTCATCTTGCTTATTTAACTTATATATAGAGTGCATCATCTGAAACGACAGGCTGGATGAATCACAAGCCTGAATCAAGACTGCTGGGAGAAATATCAATAACCTCAGATATGCAGATGACACCATCCTACTCGAAGAAAGGGAAGAGGAATTAAAGAGCCTCGATCAAAGTGAAAGAGAAGAGTGAAAAGGCTGGATTAAGATTCAACATTCAAAACACGATGATCATGGCATCTGGTCCCATCACTTCATGGCAAATAGGTGGGGAAAAAATGGAAACCATGAGAGACTTTATTTTCTTGGGCTCTACAATCACTGCAGACGGTGAATGTAGTCGTGAAATTAAAAGACACTTGCTCCGTGGAGAAAAGCTATGACAAACTTACGTATTAAAAAGCAGAGACATCACTTTGCTGACAAAGTCTACACAATCCAAGCTATGGTTTTTCCAGAAGTCATGTACGGACATGAGAGATGGATCATAAAGAAGGCTGAGTGCCAAAGAACTGATGCTTCTGAACTGTGGTGTTGGAGAAGACTCTTTAAAGTCCCTTAGGCAGCAAGGAGATCAAACCAGTCCATCCTAAAGGAGATCAGTCCTGGGTGTTCACTGGAAGGACTGATGTTGAAGCTGAAGCTCCAATACTTTGGTCACCTGATAGTGAACCTACTCACTGAAAAAGACCCTGATGCTGGGAAAGAATGAGGGCAGGAGAAGAGGGCAACAGAGGATAAGATGGTTGGATGGCATCACCAACTCAATGGACATGAATCTGAGCAAACTCCAAGGGATAGTGAAAGACAGGGAAGCCTGGTACGCTGCAGCGAGGGCTCAGAGTCGGACACGACTTAGTGACTGAACAACATCATAGTTTTTAAAGAATGTTCTTCCCTCTTTTCCTTTAAACTGTACCTGAAGAACTTTTCCCTGAAGAACTTTTCCTTTAAACTGTACCTCATCTTTCTCTGAAGACCTCCTTGATCCCTTCCTGCACTTAACCACTTCTACCTTTCAACCTCCTTTTTATAGTATTTATTACGTATGATGAATTTTTAAAAATCCCTTTCTTATGAAGCCATTTCTTGGTGTTAGGGACTTCCTCATATGCAGTCCCTCGCATATGGACATACTCCCTTCATTCTACATAAAAAAAAAATTACTTATCTTTAAAAATTTGGCAGAATATTACCTCTATCAAATTGTCCCTGATCTTTCAGCTAAAAAAAACGTCCTCCTCTCCTGATTGATCTTTCATAATATTCTAAATCAGAGCTTCTCAAGCTTTAATGTGCTACATGAATCACTGAAGGATGATCTTGTCAAAATGTATATTACAATTAAGCAGATTATTCTGCATTACTAGTGCCCAGCAATGCCAATGCTGCTGGTCTGTGGAAATGAAAAAGGCAAAGAATCATTTATTTGTGTGATAAAAAATAAAGTCAAAGGGTTGCTTTAAAGACTTCTATATATTTCACATGTGTATAACAGTAACATGTGTATATCATTGTTGTTGTTCAGTCGCTAAGTCATTTCTGACTCTTTGTGACCCCATGGACCCTGCCAGGCTCCTCTACACTCTTGCACTTATACATATGCATTTCCTTACTGCTTTTGGAGGTAGGTTTACACCACAGACTTGAATATTCAGTCTGGATTTCATTATTCACTTATTTATTTATTTACTGGCCATACATAGCCTAAGTTCTTTTAACTTGTACTTATGGACTCTGCTTTTATACACATTATCTTAAGTAGTTTTCACAATATTCTTATAAGTGTGCTTTTCATTTTACTTATTTAATGTAAGTTTATAGGAGCTATGTGATTTGGCCAATATCACACAGCTACTGCCAGAGTCAGAACTTTAACTGAAGTCTTCCAGTTCTAAATTCAGTAATTTTTTAGTTATACCATCCAGATGTGCTGTTTTGTAGTCAAAAATGTCAATGTCATATGAGACAAAAGAAAGCAGAAATCATTTATTCCTTCAACAAACAATTATGTTGTGATGTTTATATTCTGGGCTCTGTGCTAAGTACCAGATACAAAAAAGATTAGGGAAGTTTCTGAGTAACAGTTAAGCAAAGTTTCAGCAAGGAAGGAGTATTTGATTTCATCCTAGGGTAAGGAAGAGAAACTGCATTCTAAGCATGAGGACCAGGATACACACATATATGGATACAAACACCAAGGCACATTTTAGAACAAAAAACATGTACAATTAGTGATGATAAGTATTAAGAGACCTGAGCAGAATCTAGGACAGTATACGACTGAAAACACCTGTAAGCTGAAAACATTCATGTTTAGACAAAAAACATAAAAAAAGGAAGCAAGAATTTACATGGCATGCTTAGGAACCAGAGAAGAGACCTGGCGTCACATAGTGAATGTTTATGTTAGAGAACAATAAAAAAATAATTGTGGGGCCAGTTGATAATGAAACTCAAAGCAGCAGCAACACTGCTAACAAGTACTTAGTATTTAACTGCCAGATGTACTAAGTGCTTTGCATCTGCAAAATGTTTGAGCGCTTGGATACCATCATTCTCGTTTTAAGTATAGGAAAACTGAGGTTAAGAGAGATTAAGTAATTTGCCCAATATCACATAGACAGTAATTGGGAAAGACACAATGGAAATCCAGGATTTTATACTTTATAAACACTATCTAGTCTACAAAAATACATGAAAGCTGCATCATGATTTAGTGTAAAGAAATCTGAGGAGACAGAACACTAGATCTTAATTCCAGATCCTTCATGTGGAGGTTATAGAACTTTTTTAAGCCTGGGGTTCACTAAAACCCAGGAATAATAAAGCTCAGCAAGATTCTTAAAAAGATCAAACAAGTCATTTGTTTAAAATAGTCTGCATATTCCAACTGTATAAGGTTATGCACATAAGAATATTATAATACACATATCTATCTTTGTCTCTATTTCCCTGGATATATACAGAGTCTATACAATCTTGGAGGATATGTGGACAAGTTTGAATAAAACATGGATTTTACTTATTTCAGGTTTCTTGGTTTTATGTAGGGAGTCAATGAATTAGTTTGCTATATTATTATCAAGATTTCTTCAGTGTGTTTAAGAAAGGTAATTCCTGGGGGAAGGGAGGATATGAAAACTATAAACACAGATACATGAGTTTGAACAAACAGGCTGTGATACTAAATGACATAATTTTTTCTTAAAGTCTGGGAAATTAAGGTCGCTTATTCCTCCCCAAGCACTAGGCTACCAAATGCAGACGTAACAAATTAAAATATTTTGGGTGGCCATATTTCACCAAATTCCCGAATTACATTTAAATGTATCAGCTATGTTCTCTAAAATTTTTGTTGTACATTTTAAATTATAGCCAAAAGTACAGTACTTTTTTTTTTTTTAAGCCACTCAAAAAAACAAAAACGAGGAAAGCAAAACAGAAAAAGGGAAAGCAAGTTGCATTAACCAAATATTACAAGACTAGTCTTCTCGGGAAACACACTATGTCCTTCCCGAGGATGAAATGTCTACAATTAAGAAAAATTTATTTTTTTCATATTGTGCAGGTAAGTCTCGTCACTGGAAAATTACTGGTTAACAAAGTCTAACGAAAGGAGCAGAGAAAGATTTCTGATACAAAGAGTTTGGTAAAGTACACAGAAAAGGAGGAAAACAAATTCTCGCCTACTGTAGAAAAATCTCTCTAGCTTCCTCAAAACAGTATCTGGCGAAAATCTGGAGAACCTACAGGGAACTCTAGGCTGGATTACAAGAAGTTTCAAACACATCTGGGTTTACTTCTCTGAACACTGTCAAATACCATGAAATTGGAGGAAAACTAGGGACGTAGGCAAAATACCAGATTCCATAAAAACCACGAACTCTTCGAGGGAGGTTAGTATTCGTAGCGCCGAATCTACGCAAAAGCTATATACTGATAAACAACCTCATTCTCATTCTTTGACACAGATCCCGGCCCATCTAACCATTCGTTTCTGAGTTACAGCAAGTCATTTTAGAAATAATATCTTGGGTCCCGTGGGTGCACTCGAGGTAGGTGAGTCCGCCAGATAAACCTGACACCAGATGGTGTGGGGAGGGCCAGAAGCTGACCGAGTCACTTGGAAAGCTCCCCACGCCCCACCCTCGGCCACTCGGCCCTCTCGGAAGGCCCGGCGAACGCAGAGGCTCGAGTCACCCGTAGGTCAGCTTTCTGTCCGTACCCACCAGGCCACAATCACCTCGGCATCAAAAAGACCCTGCCGTGTCCGCCCGGCGTCCCCCGGGGTGGCGGGCCCTTCGGGGGCCCAGTCTCACCTTCCGCGTCAGCTGAGGAGACAAAGGTGAAGTCCCCATTAGTGGGGGTATACGCCGGGGGCGGGCCCGGCGGCTGCATCTCGCGGCCCCTCCGAGACCGCGGCGGAGGAGGAGGCTGCGGCTGGGCCCAGGCCCTAAGGCGGCCGCGGCGCCGACCCGCACCCGCGCCCTACGGTGGGACCAGCGAACCGGGAGATGCAGGCTGGGAGCAAGGCCCGAGACGAACGCAGCTAGCCACGGAGCTATCCCCAAAGGTCCCCACCGAAGCACCCTCGGTGGCGACCGCCCAGGAACCACGACGCCGGCGCCCTGACAGGACCATAACAGTGACAGCGCCGCTGTGATTGGTTCTTTGTAATCTGCTCTTCCATTGGCTCCCGGAGAAAGGTTCTGATTGGCTCTCCCTCTTGTTGATTGCGGAAGTTTACCCGGGACAGGAAGTTAATTTGTAATTCGTGGAAAACTCCGGCGTCTCACTTTTTTCATTTGTTTCCGTCAAGTTTCCTGCCTTTTGGCTTTTCTTTATATTCTCTACTTTTGTTAACTGGGCGGGGTAAAATTTTTGAGAATTGGGAGTGTTTTTACAGGTCAGCCCTGGAATATCCCTAGATTCCCTTTCTTTTAGTCATTAATTGTATCTCCCTTCCTTCTGTTTTTAACGTTTTAATTTTGTATTGGGGTATAGCCAGTTAACAGTGTTGTGGTAGTTTCAGGCGAACAACAAAGGGACTCAACCATACACATACATGTATCCATTCTCCCCCAATATCTTGACTTAAATTGTATATGGTCCTAAGACTTACTTTTCTCATCTGTGAAATGAATACTTTAAAATCCATTTCTCATCTGTGAGGTGGATACTTAAAAAAAAAAAAAAAAAAGCTATAAATTTCCACTCAAACATTGGGGCTCTTGTCTACCACATTCCTCAGTGAGTGAGGCAATTTCAGGCCTGAAAAGGTAAGGAAGGAGCACAGTTAGAAGAGCACCTAAATCTTCTGAATTCTAATCCAGTTCTGTTTTCACAAGGTTCTGTCTGCTGATAAGCTTGTTCAGTGGCTAAGTCATGCCCAACTTTTTAAAACCCCATGAATTGCAGCATGGCCAGGCTCCCCTGTTCTTCACAGTCTCCCAGAGTTTGCTCACATTCATGTCCATTCAGTCTATGATGCTGTCTAATCAACTCATTCTCTGCCACCCCTTTCACTTTTTGCCTTCAATCTTCCCCAGCATCAGGGTCTTTTCCAATGAGTCTGCTCTTCCCCTCAGGTGGCTAGGTATTGGAGCTTCAGCATCAGTCCTTCCAATGAATATTGAGGATTGACTTCTTTTAGGCGTGACTGGTTTGATACTGCTGTCCAAGGGACACTCAAGAGTTCTGCACACCACAGTTCAAAAGCATCAATTCTTTGGCTCTCAGCCTTCTTTATGATCCAACTCTCACATCTGTACATGACTTCTGGAAAAACCATGGCTTTGACTGCATAGACCTTTGTCAGCAAAGTGATGTCTCTGCTTTTTAATATATTGTCTAGGTTTCTCATAGCTTTTCTTCCTCGGAGCAAGTATCTTTTAATTTTGTGGCTGCAGTCACTTAATTTTGGGCTACAGTAATTTTGGAGCCCAAGAAAACTCCAATACTTTGGCTGCCTGATGCAAAGAACTGACTCATTAGAAAAGACCCTGAGGGAAAGATTGAAGGCAGCAGGAGAAGGGGACGACAGAGGATGAGATGGTTGAATGGCATCACTGACTCGATGAACATGAGTTTGAACAAGCTCTGAGAGCTGGTGATAGACAGGGAAGCCTGGCATGCCGCAGTTCATGGGGCCACAAAGAGTCGGACACGACTGAGCAACTGAACTGAAAAAATAAAATCTGCTTCCAGTTTTTCCTCATCTATTTGCCACGAGGTGATGGAACCAGATGCCATGATCTTTGTTTTCTGAATGTTGAATTTTAATCCAGCTTTTCCACTTTCCTTTTTCACCTTCGCCAAGAGAATCTTTAGTTCCTCTTCACTTTCTGCCATAAGGGTGGTGTCATCTGCACATCTGTCATCTGCATATCCATGTCATCTGTTGATATTTCTCCAGGAAATCTTGATTCCAGCTTGTGAGTCATCTAGACTGGCGTTTTGCATGATGTACCCTGCATATAAGTTAAATAAGCAGGGTAATAATATACAGCTGTGATGTACTCCATTCCCAGTTTTGAACCAGTTCGTTGTTACATGCTGGTATTAACTGTTGCTTCTTGACCTGCATACAGGTTTCTCCGGAGGCAGGTCAGGTGGTCTGGTATTCCCATCTCTTAAGAATTTTCCACAGTTTGTTGTGATCCACACAGTCAAAGACTTTAGCATAGCCAATGAAGCAGTAGTAGATGTTTTTCTGGAATTATCTTGCTTCTTGTATGATCCAGCAGATGTTGGCAATTTGATCTCTGGTTCTTCTACCTTTTCTAAATCCAGCTTGTACATCTGGAAGTTCTTGGTTCACGTACTGATGAAGCCAAGCTTGAAGGATTTTGAAACATTACCTGTTAGTATGTGAAATGAGTGCAATTGTAGCTTGAACATTGTTTGGCATTGCCTTTATTTGTGATTGGAATGAAAACTGACATTTTCCAGCCCTGTGCCATTGGTGAATTTTCCAAATTTGGTGGCATTTTGAGTCCAGCATTTTAACAGCTTCATCTTTTAGGATTTGAAATAGCTCAGCTGGAATTGCATCACCTCCACTAGTCTTGTTTGTAGTAATGCTTCCTAAGGCCCACTTGACTTCACACTTCAGGATGTTTGGCTCTAGCTGAGTGATCACACCATCATGATTATCTGGGTCATGAAGATCTTTTTTTGTACAGCTCTTCTGTGTATTCTTGCCAGCTCTCCTTAATCTGCTTCTGTTAGGTCCTTGCTGTTTCTGTCCTTTATTGTGCTCATCTTTGTAAGAAATGTTTCCTTGATATCTCCAATTTTCTTGAAGGGATCTGTAGTCTTTCCCATTCTGTTGTTTCCCCCAATTTCTTTGCACTGTTTTTTTAAAGAAGGGTTTCTTATCTCTCCTTTCCAATCTCTGGAATTCTGCATTCAGTTGGGTATCTTTCTCTCTCTCCTTTGCTTTTCACTTCTCTTCTTTTCTCAGCTATTCCTAAGACCTCCTCTGATAACCATTTTGCCTTTCTGCCTTTCTTTTTCTTTGGAGTGGTTTTGGCCACTGCCTCCTATACAATGTTACAAATCTCTCTCCAGTGTTCTTCAGGCACTCTATACAAGCCACATTAATGTGATGTCCAATTTTTGAGAGAAGTTTTGAGGGTATAATGAGGACAGAGTTTGAGAGAGAGAAATGATAGATCAGCAGTAGAGCAATTGGAAGTCATGGCCATTAATGTGTAAAAGGAAATACTGAAAAATTTCTCACAGGAGGTAACAATTAACTTGGTACTTAAAGGGTGTATAAAAATTTTTGACCAAAGAGGTATGTGGGGCTGGCAGCCTAGGTCATCACATTTCAAAGGTCTGGAAACTAGAAGTCATTTACTTTACTTGGAGATTAGGTTACATGAGAGAGGATGGCTACAGATGTGATTGCATGAATACGTAAAGAAATAATGAACAATATTTCATGCTAAAAAATGTTTTATGAAAGTGTCTGGGGAGCCCTTAAAGCAATTAGAGCAAAGGAGTGACATATTAGATATTCTTGTTAGAATAATTACTTAAGATTTTCACAGTAGTGGATGCTTTGATTTGGGGAGCAGAGACTTGTATTAGACTTTAGCAGAAATATAATGTCTTGGACTAAGGTTGCAGATTGGGAATGGGGAAGAAGAAACACTGAGACATATGAAGGATTAAGAATCCACAAGGGATTCCTGGTGGTCCAGTGGATAGGAATCCATCTGCTGGTGTGGGGGACACAGGTTCGATCCCTGGCCTGGGAAGATTCCACATGCCTCAGAACAGCTAAGCCCGTGCACCACAACTACTGAACCTGTATGTCGTAATTTCTGAAACCCGAGTATCCTAGAGCCCATGCTCTGCAATGAGAGAAGCCACTGCAGTGAGAAACCAGTGCATCACAACTAGAGAATAACCCTGCTCTCTGTAGCTTGAGAAAGCCTGTGCACAGCAACCAAAACTCAGAGCCGCGATGAATAAATAAATACTTTAAAAGTAGGCATTTGAAAAAATAGCCACCTTTCTCAGTCTATGAAGATGGGCTCTGTGTCATGGCGGTCCTTCACTGATTAGCTGGTTGTCCTCTGAGTCCAGGGTCTTCACAGCTTGCTCCTCTCAGCATGGAGTCCCCACTGTCATTCTTACCAAGATTAAATAGATTTTTCTTAAATGAATGCTTCTCCATTTGTTTTGTATCCTGAGAACAATTTCTACAGACTTTAAATAATTGGCTTTTCAAATAATTTTCTCCAACTAAACGGTGTTGTTTTGGGGGTGAGAGTGCTGAACTCTTTAGTCCACCTTGCCATAATTTTGTGCCCATTCTTTTAACTTTTCTGTATCTTCAAAGTCTAGATATGTCTTTTTGTAAATAGCATTTTTTCCCTAGAGTAACAACCTTAGTTTTTAAACTTGAGCATTGAGTCCATCTACATTCATTATAGTTACTGGTGCCTTGCTTTTATTATTTTTTCCATCTTGTGTTGTGCTTTCTATTTGTCTGCCTTTTAAATTTAACTGTGTTTGGCTTCTCTTCTTTCTTTATTTTGATTATTTTCTCTCATTGTATTTTTTAATTTTACTAGTTTAGAGGTTATACTTTCTATTTCTATTTTCTTATCAGTTGTAATGCACTTCTTTAAATCTTTTTTAAAAATTTATTCTTTTTCAAAATTTTATTTGTTTTTTAATTGAAGGATAATGACTTTACAGAATTTTGTTGTTTTCTGTCAAACCTCAACATGAATCAACCATCAGTTCGGTTCAGTTCAGCCACTCAGTCGTGTCCAACTCTTTGAGACCCCATGAATCACAGCACACCAGGCCTCCCTGTCTATCACCAACTCCTGGAGTTTACTCAAACTCATGTCTATCGAGCCGGTGATGCCATCCAGCCATCTCATCCTCCATCGTCCCCTTCTCCTCCTGCCCCCAATCCCTCCCAGCATCAGGGTCGTTTCCAATGAGTCAACTCTTCGCATGATGTGGCCAAAGTATTGGAGTGATGCCATGATCTTAGTTTTCTGAATGTTGAGCTTTAAGCCAACTTTTTCACTCTCTTCTTTCACTTTCATCAAGAGGCTTTTTAGTTCCTCTTCACTTTCTGCTATAAGGGAGGTGTCAACTCTTTGCATGAAGTGGCCAAAGTATTGGAGTTTCAGCTTCAGCATTAGTGCTTCCAATGAACACCCATCACTGATCTCCTTTAGGATGGACTGGTTGGATCTCCTTGTAGTCCAAGGGACTCTCAAGAGTCTTCTCCAACACCACAGTTCAAAAGCATCAATTCTAGGGCGCTCAACTTTCTTCACAGTCCAACTCTCACATCCATACATGACCACTGGAAAAACCACTAGCCTTGTTTGTAGTGATGCTTTCTAAGGCCCACTTGACTTCATATTCCAGGATATCTGGCTCTAAGTGAGTGATCACACCATCGTGATTATCTGGGTCGTGAAGATCTTTTTTGTACATAGGTATACATATATCCCCTCCCTTTTAAACCTCCCTCCCATCTCCCTCCCCATCCCACCCCATGGTAGCAAGTCAAACAACCAACAAAGGGTTAATTTCCAAAATACACATGCAATGCACTTTTAACATGTGTATTTAACTTATCAGGCTTCCCTGGTGGCTCAGACAGTGAAGAACCCAAACTTAACTTATCACAGTCTAAAGTTAATCAATATTGTTACTCTCTGGAGATAATACAAAAACTCTAGACCACAATAACTTTGATAAGCCCCAAACAACTTGGAAACTACTTTTGTTATAGATTTTGATTCTGCTTCATGCTACTTTTTTACTCCACAAAAATTGATATTATGTTTTATATTGTCAGTGTTTATTTAGATTCCTTCCCCCAAATTTACTTTTCTTTAATCACCATTAGTTCTTTATGGGTCAACAGTTATTATTTCTTAGCACATATTTCTCAAAAGATATCCCCCTGTCTTTTGTTTTCTGGTTGCTATTGAGAAAACAGCTTCATTTCTTTGAAGATGTTTTCTCTGTCTTCTTTGGTTGCTTTTAATATGCCTTTGCCTTTCTATGTGCAGAGAATGGATATTGAAATGAGTATGGTATGCATTTCTTTTTGTTTATATTACTTAGAACTTCTTGCATAACCTGAACCTCAACATTTTGTCTTCAGCTCTTGAAATTTTTAGTTATTACCTTTTCCAATATTGTTCCTACTCTATTCTCTCTCTCGTCTCCTGAAACTCCAGTTGGATGTATAACCATAATGGAGAACAGCTGCATGTTACTTACAGCTAATGGTTTCATTACTAAGTGCCGAACCTGATGGTAAGCGTTACATTAAATCATTTAATCCTCATGACAACCTCCTTAAGTAGATACTGTTATTTTACCCGCCTGGTGGATAACGACTATGAGGCAGAAAAGAGTTTATCACTTGTCAAAAAATCACAGAAATACTAAGTGGCAGAACTAAGATATGAACAGAGGTCCTCTAACTCCAGAGTCCCCATCTCAGTGTTCTGAGACTGCTTTGTATTTTGCTGCTCCTCAGAGTTCATTACTCTTCCTTTGACGTTTAAGGATTTCTTTGTTTTTGTTTTTTTTTTTCCCCACACAGCTCCGGTTGTCAACTGAATTTGGCACCTTAGCAATCAGTTTGCAGTAGTTACAACAAAATTGAAGAGAGCAGTTTTTGATGTCGTTACCCAGGTGCTGCAACACACTCAGTAATCATTTTGTCAATGAGGATATAATCCTAATAAATTATAGACATTCATTTCTCCAGTCCAGACTTTGGGCAGCTGAGGTCAGAATATTTGTGGACTATGATTCCTGTTTCAGGAATTCATGTCCTGTTTTGTTTCTTTAAATAATGGGTTTGTTGACCCTCAGAAGTGGTACACATGCTATATTTAATTTGCTTATTTGATTTTCATGTTTTAAATATTGTTTAAGAGGCTAGGCTTCAGACTAAAAAACTTTAGTTGTGATGTTTATTGAAATTAACTCAAACTTAAGTGGGATACTCACGATTTTTTTTGTTTTGTTTTGTCTTTTAGTTTATCACTCTTCGTCTTATCTTAAAATTATTACATGCTTATTGGAGAAAATTGTATAGAAAAATCATCCTGTTATATTACCTATAGAGGTAACCACTATTAATGTCTTAAACTCTTACAATACTTTTTGAAGTATTTATATATAAGTATATATTTTATTCCATAACATTAACATTTTCTAATGTCACTGTGTTTTTTCTATAACATTTTAATGTTGCCTTTTATTCATTTACTGGATATATTATAATTTATAAACTCTTTTTTCATTGACTTTCTTTCCAAATTTTCATAATGATAAAACAGCACCATGATAAACAACCTTATAGCTGTACTTCTGTATTAATACATATTCATGAGTGTTTCCTTAGGATATATTTTTAAAGAGGAATAACTCAGATCAAAGAGTACAAATGTCTGAGGTTTTAAAATCCATATTTGTAAAAAAAAATCCATATTTGTAAATTGTCTTCCAAGAGATAGTAACAAATTGTATCTCCGTTGACACAGTATAAGACTTATCTTCATCCTTGTTATTAATACTGGACATAATATTTTTAAAAACATGCCAATTTGATGGATTTTTTTGTTTCAATTTTCTTTCTTTCTTTTTTTGACCACACCACAGAGCATGAGGGAGTTTAGGTCTAACCAGGGATCTAACCTTTGCTCCCTGCAGTGTAAGTGTGGAGTCTTAACCACTGGACCACCGAGGAAGTCCTGAAACTATCATCTTAATGATTTCAATTAAATTATGACACTTCAGAGTGATTGAAAAGTAGAATCTAAAGAGTGGGTCGAAGAGACACTTTAGATGTGAACGGAAGGGAATGTTTTCTATTTTGAATTAATACTATTGAGAGAAGAATGTAATACAACAAACTGTAGCATAAAGGCAAATAAATCCAAAGGGAAAGTGAAGTGAAGTTGCTCAGTCGTGTCTGACTCTTTGCAACCCCATGGACTGTAGCCTACCAGGATCCTCCGTCCATTGGATTTTCCAGGCAAGAGTACTAGAGTGGGTTGCCATTTCCTTCTCCAGGGGATCCTCCCGACCCAGGGATTGAAGCCGGGCTTCTCGCATTTCAGGCAAACGCTTTACCTTCTGAGCCACCAGACCTCACTCAATTGTCATATTTATAACCAAGGAAGCATATGTTTATCCTCTTAAATGGACAATAACTCCAGAAAAAATGAATTGAAAGTTCAAGATTTATTTAAGCATATCTAGTGCCAGTACATACCAGTGCTAAGTCATTTTTATCTTGGTAAATGACATCTTCATTCACTGAAGCCGGAAACTTGAATGTCATTATTGACTCCTCCCTTTCACTCATCCCTCAGGTCCCATCCGGTCTTGCTTGTTCTATATCTCAAATAGAGCTTGGAAGAAATTCTATTCATCTTCACTACTGCTACTCTTACTCAAGTTACTGATATCTCTCACATGGAAATCTTTGAACACTTCTTAACTGGTTTTACAATGCAGCAGCTAAAGTGATCTTTTAAAACAAGAACACCATCATGCCTCTCTCAGTGTAGAACCTTTTCATGGATTCCCACTGTACTTAGGATAAAATCTGAACTCTCTTACCTTCTCCTGCTTACCTCATTGGCCTCATCTCTGCACTCTCCCACTTCCAGTCAATCACCCTGGACTTTTTTCAACTCTCTGTGCTTGCTCTTCTCGACCTGGAAAGTTCTTCCTTGGCATTTTCAGGGCTGGTTCCATCCATTCTTGAGAACTCAGCTTAAATATCACCTTCCTAGATTCCTTGACTGCCATATTAGTCTCAATGATAGTACCCTGGCTATTTCTAGAACTTATCACAAATATGTCATTATGCTATTTATCTGCTCATTTATTTTAAATAATTTATTAATTTGGCTGTGTCTGGTCTTTGTGGTGGCATGTGAACTCTTAGCTGTGACTTGTGAGATCTTGTTCCCTGACCAGGGATTGGATTCAGGCCCCCTGCATTGGGAGAACAAAGTCTTAGCCACTGGACCACCACCAGGGAGGTCCCTGTTCATTTATTTTTTTAAAGGGCAAATAAATGAAAGTGTAAATGAATGCAAAAACCAATTTAGATACCACTTTTCACCCCTAGGATGGCAATAACAAAAAAGACAATAGCAAGTGTTGACAAAGATGTAGAGGAATTAGAACCATAATAACACCACTCTCATTATTTAAAGTAAAATAGTGCCACTACTTTGGAAAACAGTCTGTCAGTTTCTCAAATGGTTAAACATAGATGTGCTGTATGATTTAGCAGTTTTACTCCTAGGTATATACCCAAGAGAAATGGAAACTTATGACCACACAAAAACTTGTTCACAAATATTTATAGCATCGTTATGCATAATAGCCAAAAGTGGAAATAGTCTAAAGGTTTATCAGTTGATGAATGGGTAAGTAAAGTTGGTATATCTATACAATGGAATATTATTTGGTAATAAAAAGTAATTAGTTAATGCTACAACATAGATGAATCTTGAAAATACTAAGAGAAAGAAACCAGTCACAAAAGAATGCATATTATGATTCCAATTATGTGAAATATCCAGAATAGGGAAGTCTCCAGAGACAGAAAGTAGACTAGTGATTGCCTAGGGCTAGAGGGTGTAAGGGTTAGGGATGACAGCTAAAGAGTACAAGTTTTCCTTTTGTGTAATGAAAATGTTCTAAAATTGACTGTATGTTGCATAAGTGGGTATACAACATTAAGAATATACTAAAAGCTACTGAAATGTACACTTTAAATAAGCAAAGTGCGAAGTATTTGAATTATATCTCAATAAAAGTGGTTTAAAAGGATAACTGAATGACCTTGTGCAGAAAGTGAATAATATCCAATCTGTGTGTGTGTGTGTGTTAGTTGCTCAGTCATGTCCAACTCTTTTGCAACCCCATAGACTGTAGCCCACCAGGCTCCTCTATCCGTGGAATTCTCCAGGCAAGAATACTAGAGTGGGTTGCTGTTCCCTTCTCTAGGGTATCTTCCTGACCAGGGATCGAACCCAGGTCTCCTGCATTTCGGGCAGATTCTTTACCGTCTGAGCCACCAGGGAAGCCCAGTTTATTTTTAGCAGTTACTAAAAGATTGAACTTAAGTTTTAACACATTTCTGTTTAAATCTTATTCTGTCACTTATTGGTTATATGACACTGGGGAAGTTACTCCTCTGTAAATTGAGGATGATAATCATGTCGTAGGTGAGGGTTAAATGACATAACCTGTATAAAACAATTAGCAGAGTGGTTGGCACTTAGTAAACACTCAGTATGTGTCGTGATAAAAAATATTCAGCAAACTAGGAACAAAAGAGTAGCTCCTCATTGTGATAAAGGACGTATGTGGTAGGCAGAATAATGTCCCCCCCAAGAAAGAGTCAGACATGGCTTAGCGAGCAAACAACCAACAACAACAAAGATGTCCACATTCTAATACCCAGAACCTGTGAATGCATTATGTTATGTGGCAAAGGAAAAGTAAGATTGCAGATGGAATCTTTGCCATCTTGTGGTAACAAACTTAAATGTGACAGAGAAACACAAAGCATGAAAAACAAATGGTGAATTGAACTTCATAAAAATTAAAAATGATTGAAGATTTTGTTAACTCACTGAAAAAACACACCACAAACTGGGAGAAAATATTCACAATCCATATATCTCACAAATGATTTGCCTGTAGAATAATTAAATTGTTACAGCTCGTCATTAAAAACATGGACAAAAGATTTGAACAGATGTTTTCCCAAAGAAGATATTCTTTTGATCAATAAGCATATTAGAAGTACCCAACATTGTTAGTTACAATGGAAATGGAAATGTAAACTATAACCACAATGAGATGCTACTGCAGGCTCATTAAACAGCTACATTGAAAAAGACTGATATGGGACTTCCCTGGTGGTCCAGTGGTTAAGAATCTGCCTTCCAAAGCAGGAGACACAGGTTCAATCCCTGGTTGGGGAACTATTGATAAGATCCCACGCGCTGCAAGGCAACAAAGCCCACATGCCCTAGAGATCGTGCGTCGAAATTAGAGAAGTCTGCATCCTGCTGTGAAGATTCTGTGTGCCACAACTAATAACCACACAGCCAAATAAAAATAAATATTTTTTTAAAAAGAAAAAGACTGAAAATACTAAGCACTGGAGAGGATGTGTCTGTGGAGCTCTCATACACAAAAACAAACTTCAGTAGTTACTTATAAAGTTGAAAACATATCATTAACATGGGATCCATGAAGTCTAAGTACTTACCTAAAGAAAACCTATGTCTATGCAAAGATTTGTATGAGATGTTCATAGCAGATTTTTTTAAATTATTTTTTGAAGGATAATTGCTTTACAGAATTTGTTTTTTTCTGTCAAACTTCAACATGAGTCAGCCATAGGTATACATATACCCTCCCTTTTGAAACTCCCTCCCATCTCCCTCCCCATCCCACCCCTCTACGTTAATACAGAGCCCCTGTTTGAGTTCCCTGGGTCTTACAGAAAATTCCCATTGGCACCTATTTTACAAATGATAATAGAAGTTTCCATGTTACTCTCTCCCTACATCTCACCCTCCTCTCCCTCCCCCACCTCCCGTGTTCATAAGTCTGCTCTCTATGTCTGTTTCTCTATTGTTGCCCTGCAAATAAATTCATTGGTATCACCTTTCTAGATTCCGCATATATGTGTAAGTATATGATATTTATCTTTCTTTTTCTGACTTCACTGTATAATAGGCTCTAGGTTCATCCACCTCATTAGAACTGACTCAAATGCTTTCCTTTTTATGGCTCAGTAACATTTCATTGTATTCCATAGCAGATTTATTCATAACAACCTAAAACTGGAAGCAACCCAAATGTCCATCAATAGATTAGTAGATAAATGGATAAATTGTGAAATAGCCATACAATTGGATAGTACTCAGCATAAGAAGGAATGATTTATTGATACACATAAGGATATGAGTGAATACCAAAGCTTTATGCTGAGTGATAAAAAAACAGACACAAAAATGTATATACCTTATGATTCCATTCATATGAAATTCTAAATAAGAGAAATTATGATCTATAGTGACAAAAAGCAGATTGGTGGTTGTCTGGGACCAAAGCTACAAAGAGGCTTGAGGGAAATTTTAGAGTGATAAAAAGGTTCTCTGTTATGTTTGTGGTGATCTTTATCCAAACTCATCAGCTGAACAACTTTAAATGGGTACAATTTCATGTATGTAAACTGTAAATCAATAAAGTTGATTTGTAAAAAAGAGGCTATATCACACAGGGAACTCTATTCAACATCTCATAATAACCTATAGTGAAAAATAATCATATACATATATGTATAAATAAATCACTTTGCTGTACACCTAAAACCAATACAATGCTATAAATCAACTGTACTTCAAAAAAAAAAAAAGAGGCAAAGGACTTGAACAGACAATTCATAAAATAAGGACTCAGAATTGTCAGCAAAGATGAAGAGAACTCAACTTGACTAATAATTTAAAGAAAGGCATAATCAAGTAATAGTGAGATACCATTTTATATTAATAAAGATTAGCAAAGATTAAGTGAATGATAATGCAGTGCCCGATGTTACGGGTTATGAATGGTTCATCTCTCAATAGTTACATAGATATATCTTTTCTAAAAAACAATTTGACAAATTGTATATCATACATTCATATGTATGAATGTATAATGCATCATTCATACTCATTCATATATCATACATATCATGCATTCATGTCATAAGAATGATTTTATTGCACCCAGACTCTTGCATCTCCCCATACATAGTGAAGTGCTAAAACTCATTAATTTGAGCTGTCTGATTTTTCTCTTGACAAATTTTATTTTAAAATCTTTAAAAAGTGTATTTTCTTTGACACCAAATTTCTGTTTTTTAGAATTTGTTCTCAGAGTTCCCTGGAGGATCAGTGATTAGGACTTGGCACTTTCATTGCTAGGGTCTGGGTTCAATCCCTGGTTGGGGAATTAAGATCCTGTAAGTCATGCAATGTATCCAAAAAAGAAAAAAGAATTTATTTTTTAAAATGTGCACATTGAGGGCATTTATTAAAGATTAATAAATGTGTCCAGTTTGGACACAATTAAATGTCCAGGAGAATGGGTAAGGAAATTGTGGGACATCCATTAATAAAACGATACACTGAATCATCTTCTTGAGTTATTTCATGATATGGAGGAAAATCTCAAAATTCTTCATGAAGCGAAAAAAATCTGTTTGTAAAACAATCTAGCATGATCCCAATTTGCATATGGTCCTAATATTATATAGATACAGAGATAAAAGAAAATATAACTGAAAGGATAACATCTCAAAGTACCAAGTGATTATTATTGTGAGTGACATCTACTTTTTTCTATATTAAGCTTTTCTAAGTTTTCCAAATTTTCTGAAATTAATATGTATTACTTTTTTAATTTAAAAATATTTTATAAGGATAAAAGCAGTTTACTTTCAAACAGTAAAAAATATATCTCCAAATATATATATATATCTCATTCAGTGCTTGCTGTATTTTCTTCATTGAACCAAAGGTAATCATCTCATTAATTACATACAAAAATGGTTTTGCAAAATCAATTTTTTAAAAACAGAAAACAGTATGTTCACTTTTCAAACATAAATAGCCTAAACTAGGACCACCCTCAATAAAATCTGATGGATGAATTATTTTAGATACTAACCAGTTATCTCTGCTCATTTTTTCCTCTCAAGAAGTTTCTCAGTGGTTCTGAGTCCACTGATCCAGAAATCTAGAGCATCCGTGGTTGGGAGGGGGAAGCCCCTCCCATCCAGCTTCTGGAGGCTTCCCTATAGCATTCAGGAAGTCTGAAGTTCCCAGCCTTCCGTGGGGAGATGGGAGAAGCAGAGAGAGACCCAGTGTATCAGGCAGGGGTGAAAAACATGCATTCAAAGGCTGATATGTAAACTGCTGACTTGGAGCAATAGGAGGAAGGAACCACACTTTAGCAGTCTCCTGACATCAGGCAACCAGACAGAATGCACATCAGGAAATGGAACTTAAACACCCACGAGCCAAGCACCACACTCAAGATGAGCGCAGCAGCAACATGCTCCATCAGAGGAAATGAGTGGAGAGGAGTCTTCTGATCCTCCTTATTGCTGTTAGAGGCAGAACTTAGAATACCTCCCATGAAGGAGAGAGAGGAAACAATATCAACAGGAGTTTTAAGTTGGAATATGACTAAATTATAGATCTGGATAGATTGAGGGTTCATTGAACTGGAGAAGCTTACCTCCAAATGAATAGATTAGAAGTCTACCCTCAACTGAAATGGAGACTGTATCAGAACAACAGCTTGATTTATACAGAAACAAAGTTTGCATATGTTCTCACCCAAATTTGTTAACTGTGAGATTCATCACTAAATCAAACAAAGGAAGGTAGAGTCATCATAGACTTGTTTCAAAATATTTCCACTGTAAAAATGGACTGAGTGCTTAGGCCTGTGCTTTACCTAAAGGAATTGTTATATGACTGAGGGTGGACTATCAGGTAAGCCTTGGCCCAGCTGTCTTCTGTACACTCTTGCTTCAATTTTTAAGTCAGCTGTAGTGGAAAAGTAATTGCAAATTGTTTATGGGACACTGATCAAATGTATTTACCTGGATGTCCTGCTTCCCGTACCCTTACCACTCTAACTCCCAGAATCATAAATTAGATAGAGGTCAGAACTAACTCAACTTCCCACATAAAGCAAATGCCAACCTCCTAGAGAACTGATGCCAATCAATTGCTAAGACAGTACTTTACATGACAAGTACAACAGAACCCACTTCAGAGAGTTTAAGCAAAAAAGGAATTTATTGAAGAGATCAGAAAACTAACAGAATCGTTAGGAGGGTGCAGAGAACCAGGACTGGAAGGCTGTGTAGGCAAGAACAGGTAATTTCAGTGCTGGGTCACTTGGAAACCCTCCTGTCTCTCCCTCTGGACTCAGGCTCTGCAGGACAGAGGTGGAGCAACTGTGCCACTGGTTTCACCAGGTGGATGCCTCTCTACTGTTTCACCAGGATGGCTTTCAAACTGTAACCGCTTGGCGCTCCAATTGTAGTCTTATGTTGGCTTCCAATCAGCAGACCCCTGAGGGTAGGTATGTACTCACTAACTTCAAGGAACGCTGTGAACAAGGATTTCTGCAGACATTTGGACACAGTGTGGGAAGGTGAGGGTGGGATGATTTGAGAGGATAGCATTGAAACATATACATTACTGTATGTAAAAGAGATAGCCAGTGGGAGCTTGATGTATGACTCAAGGAACCCAAAGCCGGTGCTTTGCAACAACCTAGAGGGGTGGGAAGGCGAGGGAGGTGGGAAGGGGGTTCAAGAGGGAGGGGACATATGTACACCTAATGTCAATTCATACTGATCTATGGTCAAAACCATCACAATATTGTAAAGTAATTATCCTCTAATTAAAATAAATAAATTTTCAAGGACTGGTGGTCCAGTGTTTGGGAGTCTGCCTGCCAATGCAGGAGTCATGAGTTCAATCCCTGCTCCGGGAAATCCCATATGCCACAGAGTAACTAAGCCTGTGTGCCACAACTACTGGTCTCACGTTCTAGAGCCCATGTTCCACAGCAAGAGAAGCCCCTGCAGTGAGGGGCCCCCGCTCACTGCAACTAGAGAAGACCCGCATGGAGCAGCGAAGACCCAGTACAGCCATAAATAAATAAATACACAAAATAGGTAGAATATTCAAAAAAAGAAAAAACTATTTAAGAAATATATATATATATATATATATATATTTTTTTTTTTTTAGAAAAAAGGGTTTCTGGCTTCTGCTTTGTGAAAAGTGAATGTCGCTCAATTGTGTCTGACTCTTTGTGGCCCCGTAGACTATACAGTCCATGGAATTCTCTAGGTCAGAACACTGGAGTGGGTAGCCTTTCCCTCTTCCATGGGATCTTCCCTTATCTAGGGATTGAACCTAGGTCTCCTGCATTGCAGGCAGATTCTTTACCAGCTGAGCCACCAGGGAAGGATTTAGGAATGTGGATTTCATAATTTGGGAAACTCTTCAATTATTGGAAGGGTATTTTAAAATTCAAAAAGAGTAAAAGGTAATCACCAATATTACTCTAAAGAAGTACATTACCCTAAAGAAGTATCTTTGGGCTTCTTGGCATTTTGAATGAGATTCTGATTCCTTGTAAACAGCATTTATTTGTCATAAACATCTGAGACCTGCTCCCTCTTCCCTAGGCCACGCCCCTGTGGGCATCTGAACACAGCTATCATACCTCCTTAAGGTATTTTTTCCTTTTTGCCAAATATCTCCAGCTATTTCAAATGTTAATTTTAGGAGAGGATTTCAGTTGCCTTGAAAATCAACAATCCGTCCTCCCACATTTAGTTTCTCTCACTAAACCCTTTCTTATATTAGTGCATCTGAATTATTAGGCCAGTTGTAAGGAGAAAGGATGGGGAATTATAGATTTTTAAAAAGTAGTTTATGTGTATATATAAAACAAAGGATAATTTACACAATATACCCCTACTTCCTAAAGGAG
The DNA here is from genome assembly GCF_963930625.1 of Muntiacus reevesi. Taxonomy (NCBI): domain Eukaryota; kingdom Metazoa; phylum Chordata; class Mammalia; order Artiodactyla; family Cervidae; genus Muntiacus; species Muntiacus reevesi. The sequence goes on from NC_089251.1 coordinate 87,072,536, forward strand.
TTAGTCAAGAAGTTTTGACTCTCCTTTTTAAGGCATACTAGGAAGTTACCAATGGAGAAGGAAACGGCAACCCACTCCAGTGTTCTTGCCTGGAGAATCCCAGGGACAGTGGAGCCTGGTGGGCTGCCATCTATGGGGTCGCACAGAGTTGGACACGACTGAAGCGACTTAGCAGCAGCAGCAGCAGCAGCAGGAAGTTTACCAAACATGAGTTGGCATAGTAACTTCTCCTGCCACTGACTTTCTGGGCAAGAAGACTAGCAAAATTCTAGAACAATTAGAATTATGAGTCACAGGCCCCCAAGGAGAAAAGTATTGTGACTTTTCCTCTCCTTTCCCATTATACTGAGAGTAAAAGACATGAGTATCTACAAATGTTTAAAGTCACAGAATAGCACGCAGGTGATATTGTGATGTAGCTCAGATGATGTTCATAAAATCCTGGAGCAAGCTGGCTAGCCACCATTTTACTGCTAAGAAGCGTAACTGACCTGTTTTAGAAGCAAGATAAAACCCACACTTGAATTTAGTTCTTAGCTCCAGATCCCTGGGCATTTCCATTTTGCCACACTCCCCAGAAGAATAAAGGTTGGGAAGAGACTGGCAAGAAAAGTAAAAGGGCAAGGGACATAGCTCTTGGAACTTATTCAGGATGTCAAAATTTCTAAGTATTTATCCCTTGTAAAGCTGAGCTTCCCAGGTGTCACAATGGCAAAGAATTTACCTGCCAGTGTAGGAGATGCAAGAGACACAGGTTTGATCTCTGGGCTGGGAAGATCCCCTGGAATAGGAAATGGCAACCTACTCCTGTATTTTTGCCTGGAAAATTCCATGGACAGAGGAGGCTGGTGGGCTACAGTCCACGGGGTCACACAGGGTCAGACACGACTGAGTGAGCACACCAGAGCATCCATCCTAAATGTACTGAAAACACCTGACTGCAAATCTGTTTGTGAAGGACAGTGACGAGGCCACATGGAGGATGTGCTTGAATGAGGGTGGATATCATTTCGCTCATTTTACCATGATAAACCACAGCATTAGTCTCCTGTGGCTGCTGTAACAAAATACCACATGCTGGGTGGCTCAAAACAACAGAAATTTACTCTCTCAGACTCTGGAGGCCAGATGTCCCAAACCGGCATCACTGGGCTGATACCAAGTTGTTAGCAGGACCACACTCCCTCCAGAGGCTCTGGAGGAAAATCCATTTTTTTGCCTCTTCTAGCTTCAGATGGCTGCCAGCATTCCTTGACTCACAACCAGTCCAATCGCTGTCTCCATGGTCACATTGTCTTTTCCTTTTCTGCCTGTTTTGAGTCTCCTTCTTCCTCTCTTTTATGTGGACACTTTTTTTTTATTGCATTTAGTGCTTACCCAGATAATCCAGAGTTATCCTCCCATCTCAAGAGCCTTAACCGTATCTACAAAGATACAACATTTACAGATCCCAGGGATTAAGACTTGATACATTAATATTTGGATGGCCCACTACAATCACATTTCCACATTCCCTCTTTCTATCCTGTTTTACATCATTTGTTATTATAAAAGTAATAGGTGTTTGTTAAAGAAAATCAGAATATATGGATAAACAAAAGAAGAAAATTTTAAATTATCCCCAAGAGATAAGTACTGTTAATATTGTTGGTGCCTATCTTTATAGTTTTTCTCTGTGAACATACATTTCCATATAGATTTCATTAACAGTTCAAAAATCCAGGCTGATAGCACAGTCCCTGGTCTGGTTTCAGAGAAACCCTTCTCACAAGTTGGGATACACTGCTGTTAATAGTATAGAAAACCAAGAATGTTGAATTTATTTAGGGTAAAACTTCAATATCCCTCTATATCGGATAAGTTAAGTTAGAAAGCTCTTTTTGAAATAAGTTTTGTAACATAAAAAATTCCTGATTGTGCCAAGGTAGGGGCAAGAGTATGCAAGAACAGCATTCTAAAGACAAGTGCTGGGGGAAATGTCTCCATTCCTGAGGCCTGATGCAAACCTGCTTCTTGGAACTTGTGGTTACAAGCTCTTAATGTGTATGTACAAGTGGAAGCCAGTGGCTCTTCAAAGTCAGGAGGATGCCCTGAATACCATCGTGGAATGGATCATCAGTGGTGGTCCATTTGCTCTGTGTTAATCTTGCTCAGGACTCTGGTGAATAACAGTACGCATTTGCTAAAGTCTCCTGGAATCCGAGGGCTTCTCAGGTGGCGCTGGTGGTAAAGAAGCCACCTGCCAATGCAAGAGACATAAGAGACACGGGTTCCATCCCTGGGTCGGGAAGATCCCCTGGAGCAGGGCACAGTAACCCACTCCAGTATTCTTGCCTGGAGAACCCTATGGATAGAGGAGCCTGGCGGGCTGCAGTCCATGGGGTCACACAGAGTTGGACACAACTGAAGCGACTTAGCACACATGCACTCTGGGACCCAAGGTATAGATGAGAAGGATGAATTTGGCTGCGGTAGCAATAAACTTTAACTAACCAAACCAGCTCATTTCATTTCTCTTGCTTTCTGTCTTGGCTAATAATAAAAATTAATATACATTAAATGTTCAAAACACATTGTTTTCATTTTAAGCTATAGAATAATAAATTAACAGCAACAGAACTCACGTTTTGTGAATAAACAGGGGAAAAATGAGTAATTCCTTTCCTGATGTGAATTTCCAGCTTTGCATCTTTTAAGCTCATTTCACTTGTACTTAACATTCATCTTCTCTTTTTGAACTGGAAGTTCATACTGTGTCCAAACCATTCTTTCTATGCTTTGAAGAAAAAGAAGAACTTGTCAGTGTTTGCCCTTCTCTTACAATCCCCTTCCGGGAATGGAGAGACTTCAGACCTACAAGAACACTGGATTTTGCTATGAAACAGAAAGCAAATGAAAAGAAATTTTATTTTCATTTTTAGTCCATGATGAGAAGCTTTCATTTTAAAAGTGTCTTTTGATCCATCAAGAAGAGGGCAACCGGATTGCTCAGCCAGGTACTGTGGGGACAGAGAATGGGGTATTAAGTGGGTTTTGGAACCAAATATTGACATTTGGATTTACATTCATTTAAAGTTTGTTTCTGCTGGGTATGAAGCCTTACGTCTAAAGAGGGCAGTGTTGCATGGCTGGTTGGATTTGCCAGCAGGGAGACTTTAGGGGTCATGAGTCTGGTCTGCTGTTGTTTCATCCAGTTTTTCAAAACTGAGGTTTAAACTAATGTTAAGTCAGAGGGGTGCATCTGTGTTTACTGTGAGACAAAGTGAGGGGAAGGACTTTGAAAATACTTTGGGGCTTTATAGATACGAAACCTACTCTCATTCATGAGACTTCTGCTAGAGTTGCAGAAGTTCAGAGCTGAAAAGGCATGGGGGCACTGCTCAGTCCATCCACTCTCCTGAATTAGGAGAAAGCCGCTATCTAGACAGAGAAGTGAAGGATGCTTAGAGGACCCTTGTTATTGATAGGGTCTTTATGGACTTTATCTCAGTTAATCCTTATGACCCTGGAGGAGAGGGGGGAAAATGCAGAGAGAGGTCAAGTGACTTGCTGCAGATTATGCAATAATTGTCTAAAGAATTGTCTAAAGATGGGATAGAACCCCATTTCCTGTCACGGTTCTCTTAACAGTTCAGCAACTTTCTATAATACTAATTGTGTTAGCCTGCTCTGGCTACCATAACAAAATACCACAGACTGGGTGACTTAAACAACAGAAAGTTATTTTCTCACAATCCTGGAGGCCAGAAGTCCAAGGTAGACAGAATGTTGGCAGGTCTGGCTTCTAAGGCTGCTCTCTTAACTTGCAGACGGCTGCCTTCTCCCTGTGTCCTCCCACGATCTCTCCTTGGGGCATGCATCTCTCAGGTCTCTCTTTGTGTGTCCAAATCTACTCTTTTTATAAGGACACCAGGAAGATTAGAACTTCAACATATGGATTTCAGGGGGGTGGGGTGAACACAATTAAGCCTGTGACATTAACAGCAACAATAATCTGTGAGATTGCTGGAGTCTACTGGAGATCTCAGTACATTCTAGACTAGAGCCTTTTTACTAGAAAGGGAGACAGATAATACCCACTGATCATCTCTGTCCCAACTGCTTTCATGTTTAATCTTATTTATTTGTTTATGACGGTGCTGGGTCTCCGTTGCTGCGTGGGCTTTTCTCTATTTGTGGTGAGTGGGGGCTACTTTCCAGTTGCGGTACACTGCCTTCTCATTGCTACGGCTTCTCGTGTTGTAGAGCACAGGCTCTAGGGCTCTCCGGCTTCAGCAGATGAAGCACGTGGGCGCAGTAGTTGTGGCTCCCGGGATCTGGAGCACAGGCTCAATAGTTATGGCTTAGTTGCTCTACGGCATGTGGAATCTTCCTGGAATAGGGATCTAACCCGTGTCTCCTGCATTAGCAGGCAGATTTCAATTCACTGCACCATCAGGGAAGTCCTAACAGTTTTTTTCTAATTTTTATCTATAAACTGAAGAATGCCGCATAGACATGAGTTTTATGGGTCCTGAGGAAATTCAGTTCTTTAAGGAACTCATGTAACCATTCTGAAGAAAATATCTATTTTGAGAATTAGTCTAAATAATATTTTCCAAAGCACAAATATAGGAAAAGGACATCTTCTATGTAATTCAATTATTCTCTGACATTTTGCTTCAGGGTGAGGGCTGGGGGTGTTCAGAGCCATAGTCAGGGTCCAGGGGAGCCAGCTTTTATGCTGGTGGGTAACAGATTGGATGACCTGAGCTTTGGACTACAGGCAGAGTTTATTCTTCAGAGAAATAAGTAACAGGTCAACAGTCTCTGACTAGGTTTTCTGATCTAGTCACAGACTTCTCTGTGGGTAGGAAGACTCTCCAGTATCCAAACTGAATATTAATTTTTAACATCTTCAAAATCAGCTCAGATTCCTGCCTGATGATCCATGTAAAGTTTTAATCACTTTTGCAGGAAAGGTGAATGGATGGCTAACTTTGGGTCTAGTTTATTCTGTTTATATGTGAATATAAAAAACTTCTTGGCTCTTTCCTCTATCTTCTTCCTCTTTTTTCTGTTCTCACTTAAACTCTGACCGATTCAACAGAGGTCTGACCCATGCTTTCTTCCAAGGGGCATGCAGGAAGGGAAGGAAGAAACTATAGCAGCTGTTATCCTTTCTGTGTACCAGTCACTATCCCTTGATTGAGGATTCCCAGCCTGTCAGTGCTAGAGCTGGAATTTACCTCAATCCAGGCATCAAAATACAAATTAGGCCCTTGCTCACACTCAGGAGTTGTCCCAATCCTTGTTCTCAGGCTCTTTCCCCTATAGTTCTTACCTTGTGCAGTTTCCTCTGGCTAGAAATAGCCTTTCTGTTTTACAGCCTCATAACTTTGGTTTCCTTTAAAAACAATTCCAAACTTACCCACTCCAGGCATATTTAAAATCCCTCCATGGAAGCCCTACTGACCTTCAAAATTTCAGTTCAGTTCTGTTCAGTCGCTCTGTCGTGTCTGACTCTTTGTGACCCCATGAATCGCAGCACGCCAGGCCTCCCTGTCTATCACCAACTCCTGGAGTTTACTCAAACCCATGTCCATCGAGTTGGTGATGCCATCCAACCATCTCATCCTCTGTCGTCCCCTTCTCCTCCTGCCCCCATTCCCTCCCAGCATCAGGGTCTTTTCCAACGAGTCAACTCTTCACATGAGGTGGCCAAAATATTGGAGTTTCAGCTTCAGCATCAGTCCTTCCAATGAATGCCCAGGACTTATCTCCTTTAGGATGGACTGGTTGGAACTCCTTGCAGTCCAAGGAACTCTCAAGAGTCTTCTCCAACACCATAATTCAAAAGCATCAATTTTTTGTTGCTCAGTTTTCTTTATAGTCCAACTCTCACATCCATACACGACCACTGGAAAAACCATAGCCTTGACCAGACGGGCCTTTGTTGGCAAAGTAATGTCTCTACTTTTTAATATGCAGTATAGGTTGGTCATAACTTTCCTTCCAAGGAGTAAGCGTCTTTTAATTTCATGGCTGCAATCACCATCTGCAGTGATTTTGGAGCCCAAACAAATAAAGTCTGACACTGTTTCCACTGTTTTCCCATCTATTTGCCATGAAGTGATGGGACTGGATGCCATGATCTTAGTTTTCTGAATGTTGAGCTTTAAGCCAACTTTTTCACTCTCCTATTTCACTTTTATCAAGAGGCTTTTTAGTTCACCTTCACTTTCTGCCATAAGGGTGGTGTCATCTGCATATCAGGTTATTGATATTTCTCCCAGCAATCTTGATTCCAGCTTGTGCTTTTTCCAGCCCAGTGTTTCTCATGATGTACTCTGCATATAAGTTAAATAAGCACGGTGACAACATACAGCCTTGACGTACTCTTTTCCCGATTTGGAAACAGTCTGTTGTTCCATGTCCAGTTCTAACTGTTGCTTCCTGACCTTCATATAGGTTTCTCAAGAGGCAGGTCAGGTGGTCTGGTATTCCCGTCTCTTTCGGAATTTTCCACAGTTTATTGTGATCCACACAGTTGAAGGCTTTGGCATAGTCAATAAAGAAGAAATAGATGTTTATCTGAAACTCTCTAGCTTTTTTGATGATCCAGTGGATGTTGGCAATTTGATCTCTGTTTCCTCTGCCTTTTCTAAAACCAGCTTGAACATCTGGAAGTTCTCGGTTCATGTATTGCTGAAGCCTGGCTTGGAGAATTTTGAGCATTACTTTACTAGTGTGTGAGATGAGTGCAATTGTGCAGTAGTTTGAGCATTCTTTGGTATTGCCTTTCATTGGGATTGGAATGAAAACAACTTTTCCAGTCCTGTGGCGACTGCTGAGTTTTCCACATTTGCAGCATATTGAGTGTAGCATTTTCACAGCATCATCTTTTAGGATTTGAAATAGCTCAATTGGAATTCCATCACATCCACTAGCTTTGTTGGTAGTGATGCTTTCTAAGGCCCACTTAACTTCACATTCCAGGATGTCTGGCTCTAGGTGAGTGATCACACCATCGTGATTATCTGGGTCGTGAAGATCTTTTTTTGTACAGTTCTTCTATGTATTCTCGCCACCTCTTCTTAATATCTTCTGCTTCTGTTAGGTCCATACCATTTCTATCCTTTATCGAACCCATCTTCGTGTGAAATACTCCCTTGATATCTCTAATTTTCTTGAAGAGATATCTAGTCTTTCTCATTCTGTTGTTTCCCTCTATTTCTTTGCATTGATCGCTGAGGAAGGCTTTCTTATCTCTCCTGGCTATTCTTTGGAACTCTGCTTTCAAATGGGAATATCTTTCCTTTTCTCCTTTGCTTTTCACTTCTCTTCTTTTCACAGCTCTTTGTAAGGCCTCCTCAGACAACCATTTTGCCTTTTTGCATTTCCATGGGGATGGTCTTGATCCCTGTCTCCTGTACAATGTCACGAACCTCCATCCATAGTTCATCAGGCTCTCTGTCTATCAGATCTAGTCCCTTAAATCTATTTCTCACTTCCACTGTGTAGTCATAAGGGATTTGATTTAGGTCATACCTGAATGGTCTAGTGGTTTTCCCCACTTTCTTCAGTTTAAGTCTGAATTTGGCAATAAGGAGTTCATGATCAGAGGCACAGTCAGCTCCTGGTCTTGTTTTTGCTGACTGTATAGAGCTTCTCCATCTTTGGCTGAAAAGAATATAATCAATCTGATTTCAATGTTGACCATTTAGTGATGTCCATGTGTAGAGTCTTCTCTTGTGTTGTTGGAAGAGGTTGTTTGCTATGACCAGTGTGTTCTCTTCGCAAAACTCTATTAGCCTTTGCCCTGCTTCATTCCGTACTCTAAGGCCAAATTTGCCTGTTACTCCAGGTGTTGCTTAACTTCCTACTTTTGCATCCCAGTCCCCTATAATGAAAAGGACATCTTTTGGGTATTAGTTCTAGAAGGTCTTGTAGGTCTTCATAGAACTGTTCAACTTCACCTTCTTCAGCATTACTGGTCAGGGCTTAGACTTGGATTACTGTGATATTGAATGGTTTGCCTTGGAAACGAACAGAGATCATTCTGTCATTTTTGAGATGCATCGCAGTAGTGCATTTCGGACTATTTTGTTGACTATGTTGGCTATTCCATTTCTTCTAAGGGATTCTTGCCCACAGTAGTAGATATAATGGTCATCTGAGTTAAATTTGCCCATTCCAGTCCATTTTAGTTCACTGATTCCTAAAATTTCGACATTCACTCTTGACATCTCCTGTTTGAACACTTCCAATTTGCCTTGATTCATGGACTTAACATTCCAGGTGCCTATGCAATATTGCTCTTTACACCATCGGATCTTGCTTCCATCACCAGTCACATCCACAGTTGGGTGTTGTTTTTGCTTTGGCTCCATCTCTTCATTCTTTCTGGAGTTAGTTCTCCACTGATCTCCAGCAGCATACTGGGTACCTACTGACCTAGGGAGTTCATCTCTCAGTGTCCTATCTTTTTGCCTTTTCATACTGTTCATGGGGTTCTCAAGGCAAGAATACTGAAGTGGCTTGCCATTCCCTTCTCCAGTGGACCATGTTTTGTCAGAGCTCTCCACCATGACCCATCCGTCTGGTCATGGCCCTACTCAGCATGGTTCATAGTTTCTTTGAGTTAGACAAGGCTGTGGTCCATGTGATTAGATTGGTTAGTTTTCTGTGATTGTGGTTTTCAATCTGTCTGCCTGCCCTCAGTTGATATCATGACCTGCTAATGAGTTCAGCAGTTTGAAAAATTGTCATCAAGGATTCTGTTTCATCCTTTGTAGCTTTTCTTGCTTCTCTCATCTCCGAAAGCCTCAGATGGTTGGCACCTCACCCAGATGCACTGGGGTCCAGTTCTTTGGTGTCCCATACATTAGTCATCTAAGAAGTTCCATCTTAATCGCATTTATATGTCCAGTGATGAAAAGTTTGGCCCTAAGAGCATGGTTATTTGCATCTTAGCGGGGTGTTCCTCACATATTTGACATTTAAACAAATCATTTCAGACACCTCCCTTCTTTATATAATTTAATTTTTAATAATAGTCATATGACAGGATTAATAATAGTAATGGCCAAAAGGAAACTCAGTGACAATTTTCTTTTTTTTTTTAATTTAATGTGGCAAAATACATGTAATATGATATTTACCATCTTAACCATTTGTAAAAAACAGACATTGGATTTTATTTTATTTGTTTACTTTTTGGCCATGCCACATGGATTGTAGGGTCTTAGTTCCTGGAACCAATTCCCCAACTATGGAAGCAGAGTCTTGACCACTGGACCACCAGGGAACTCCCCTATCTTAACCATTTTTAAGTGTACAGCTCAGTAGCAGTTATGTATATTAACACTGTGGTAGAATCTACAGAACTTTTGCATATTGCAAAATTGAAATTACCTCCTTTAAGCAAGAATGCCCCATTTCCACCCTTCCAACAGCTCCTGGCAACCACCATTCTACTTCCTGTTTCTGTGAATGTTTTGGCTACTTTAGACATTTCATGTAAGTTAAAGCACACAGTTTTCATCTTTCTATGACTAGTTTATTGCAGTTAGCATCATGTCCTCAAATTTCAGCAATATTGTAGTTTATGACAGTAGCTGCCTTCCTTTCCTTGGGACAGAATAATCTCTAAGTCCATCCATGTTGCTGCAAATGGCATAATTTCATTCTTTTTAATGTCTGAGTAATATTCCATTGTATATATGTACTACAACTTCTCCACCTATTCCTCTGTTGATGGACATTTAGTTTGCTTAAACCTAGGAATATTATTCAGCCATAAAGAAGAATGAAATGATGCCATTTGAAGCAATATGAATGGATTTAGAGATTATCAGAGTAAGTGAAATAAGTCAGACAGAGAAAGACAAATATCGTAAGATACCACCCATATGTGGAATCTAATTTTTTAAAAAGAGATACAAATGAACTTATTTACAAAACAGAAACAGACTTACAGATAATGACAACAAACTTATGGTTACCAAAAGGGAAATGTCAGGGTAGCAGGGAGGGATAAATCAGGAACTTGAGAGGAACATACACACCAGAGGATCTTCCCAACCCAGGGAACAAACCCAGGTCTCCCACATTGCAAGTCGATTCTTTACTCTCTGAACCACCAGGGAAGTCCCAAACATTCATGTACTACTGTATGTAAGATATATAACCAACAAGGACCTACCGCACAGCACAGGAGATTCTATTCAGTATTCTATGATAACTTGTATGAGAAAAGAATCTAAAAAAGAATGAATATGTGTATATGTATAACTGAATCACTTAGCTGTAGACCTGAAACACAGCATTGAAAATAAACTATACTCCAATAAAATTATAATATTTAAAAATAAATAAATAAAATATGATTTCAGGTTTCTGGCATCAGTCCCAGTGTTCTGTGTCTTGCATAGCCCTTTCTGCCCTGAGAAACAGAAATTATATAACTTGTTTTTTACTGTGCAGACTAGGGAGGATTCACAAGTCTGGTCTGGTGAGCTTCCAGGAAATAAATTTTAAGTGTTTATATAAAGTTTATTCATACTTTCTTGATCTAGAAGTTATACAGGAAACAGCAGAGAACTGAAATAAACCAGGCTCTGAAGAGAGGGAACTCTTAAGTGTAGGCAGAAGGGTTGAACTGTGACACCCTGTAGCATCCACAACTTGGAAAACAGGAGGTTTGATTTTAGGACTTAGGTGATTTAGAAGCTGCATTACTATTAATGTTCACCATCATTTCCTGTTTCTCTGTTCTGATTGCTTTTGCTATGTAATAAACTGCCCTAACTTGTCATGGTAAAAATAAAATAAAACAAAATAAATTTAATATGGGAATGCAAACAATTCTCAAAAAGAAAAAAACTGAAGAGTTTACACTACCTTTTTTCAACACTTACTATAAGGATATAGTAATCAAGACAGTGTGATATTGGCATAAGAACAGATATAAACCAGTGGAACAGAATAGAGTCCAGAAATAGATTCACAAATTCAATGGGTAAAAGATATTCTCAACCAATCATGATGGAAACACTGTATATCCCTATGGGAAAAACGTGAAACTCAACTCCTTATCTCACATCATAACCAAGAAAATTATCTCACAGGGGATCAATGGGGATTTCCCTGGCGGTCTAGCAGTTAAGAGTCTGTCTGCCAGTGTAGGGGACACAGGTTCAATCCCTGGTCCAGGAAATAAAATCACACATGCTACGGAGCATTGAAGCCCATGCACCACAACTACTGAACCCCCAAACTCTGGAGCCCATGTGCCCCAGTAAGAGAAGTCACTGCACCAAGAAGCCCACGGATCACAACTAGAGAGCAGCCGCCACTTGTTAAAACGAGGGAACACCCAGGTGCAGCAACGAAGACCCAATGCAGCCAAAAATAAGCAGACAAACGAATAAATGGGACCTAAATAAAATCTAAACTGACAAAACCTCTAGAAGAAAATAGGTGAAAATCTTTGTAGCTCAGGATGAGAATGATTTTGTTGATAGGACACAAAAAGCATGAATCAAAGAAGAAAAAGTTAGTAAGTTGGGCTTCATAAATATAAAAATGCTTTGCTCTTCAAAAGACGCAGAGGAATAAAAGGCAAACCGTTGTACTAATCATATTTTTTATTTTCCGTATTTTATGGAAATAGAAACATATGTCTATAAAGATACTTGTCCATGAATGTTCACAGAAGCTTCATTCATGACAGCCAAAAACTGGAAACAAACCAAATGTCTATCAACTGAACTAATAGGTAAATAGATCTTTTCCAACAGTGAAATACCGCTCAGCCATTTAAAAAGGACTGAACTATCAACACCTGCAAACAATGAGGCAAATTTTAACAGCACAATAGTAAGTGAAAGGAGCCTGACACAGGAGTAACACTCCATTTGTCCATTTACATGAACTTCTAGAACAGGCAGGGGGTTCCCAGGTGGCTCAGTGGGAAAAGAATCTGCCTGCCAATGCAAGGAGACTCAGAAGTGGGTTCCAACCTTGGGTCAGGAAGGTCCCCTGGAGGAGGAAATGGCCACCCATCCTAGTATTCTTGCCTGGAAAATCCGACAGACAGAGGATATCGGTGGGCTACAGCCCACAGGGTCGCAAAAAATTGGACACAACTAAGCACACATGTTGCTCTAATGGTCCAGTAGCAAGCGATGAGAATGAAGACAGAACAAGAAATCTGGAGCAATGGGCCAGGGACCTGCAGCCTCTATTGGACTGAGGTGTAGAGTCCACTCTGAGTCCAGATTTTACTCCTAATTGCAGATGACAAGACTTTCTTAGATCTTATCTTTCTCAAGACACTACACTGACATAGCCCAGATCTCCTTGTTTTTACCCCAGGCCTTTCCCTTCTGGACTAGTCTTGGGAACACTTAGCAAGTGTGTAGGCAGCATTCATGCCTGCTGCCGACAGGCCTGTTCCAAGGTCCATGCTTTCATAATCCCAGTCATACTCCCTTCTGGGTCTGGTCTTGGGGTTTGTAACAAGGCGATTATTCTAAGAAAAACATGAAAGATAATCATTAACACAGTTTCTTAATATACGCTGTTTTTCCAGGTGCTATTTCTGTGAAATTTCTCAAGGGTGTGAAAGTACGTTATTAGGAATTCCCACTACACACACACACATGTGCTAGAACAGGCAGAAGTAATTTATAGTTAAAGAAATCAGATCAGTGGTTGCTTTGATGGGGACTGTAAAGAGGCACAGGGAACTTTCTGCACTGATAGGAATTTTCTAAATCTTGACTGGGGAAAAATTAACTTTGGTGTATAGATTTGTGAAAGTTTCTTGTATTTTATTGTGCGTGAAGTATATGTCAATGAGATTGATTTTTAAAACGAGGCCGTTTGGGGACTCCCCTGGTGATCCAGTGGTTAGGATTTGCCTTCCAGTGCAGGGTTCTACCCCTGGTCAGGGAGCTAAGACCCCATATGCCTCATGGCCAAGGAACCAAAACATAAAACAGAAATGATGTTGTAACAAATTCACTAAAGACTATAAAAATGGTCCAAATAAAAAAAATCTTAAAAAAAAATGAAGCAGTTTAATACTTAACTGGTACAGGAAGGTCTCAAAAACTTCAGCAAATGAAAAAAACAGATGTCAAACATTATGTAATCTGTGTTCTTCTTGGTGTGGAAAAAAAGAAAAGGAAAGTGACATAGGTTGCTTCCTGATAGTTTCTGTCTTGTTAGTTTTACAGAATGAGGAGCCATTTTACAGAAAGAAGAGGATAATATTGGAGTCATATTTGATTTCTCCCTTTGGAAATAATACTGTCTTTTGAGATACAGAAAGCTGGGAAGTTTTTATTCAGAAAAAGTAAGTATACTAGAAATCAAATCTGCCTGATTACACAGTGTGCTTTCAAATATGGGTGGTATTGAATAGAAAAATTAATTTATGCCTTCCTTTGATCAGTTATATATGGAATTTCCATCATATCTTCTTCTGTGATTTGGAGAATTCAGTTATAAATATGGTGGCCCGTGATAAATGTCAGAACCACAGATAAGCCACAAAGAATGACGGTTTTAAAACATTGGTCCCCTGCCATCACCTGTTCAGGCTTATCCTCCTGGTAAGACAGCACAGAGGTCTGTCAAGATTATTGTGAAGAAACATGGTGTAGATCTAAGTGGCAACAAAGATGTAACTCTTTCCACCTTGATGACCAGGTCTAGAGTATGCTGTCCAATGTAGATAGTAGCAAGTAGCCATATGTGTCTATTTAAAACGTGAATTTAAATAAACAAAAATTAAATAAAATTATAATTCAGTCACACAGTCACACAGTCATGCGAGCCACATTTCAACTGCTCAATATATAACATGTGTATCATCTCAGAAGATGTGGTGACATTCCAGCTGAGGTTAGCAGTAGGGATCAGTGACAGAGACAAGGTGGACCTAGGATGGGACTCTGGAGGTCTGAGCGCCTGACAATGCAGTTCAGATCAGAGAGGCCCTGGGGTCTTTGGGAGCAGATATCCACTTGAATCTGTCAAGAAAGATACGAAAAGCAGGAGCAGCCTAGCCCGGGAGAAAAGTAATGCAGACAATGTCTGAGAGTACCACACCAGAGAGACATTTCTCAGAGCTGGCAGGGACTGCCTGGGAGAGTTAGATCTTGGCAAGTCAGACATGAGACAGCTTTTCCAGGGAACCTCACCACGAGAGATGAGCGTTTTGCAGTGATACTTTTCAGAAAACACCAAATTTCACCGCAGATAAAATGCGCTACTCCTTTGAGTGATGGCAACAGAATAGCGGCTAACAATAGTAGCTAACATTTATTGAGTTATTACTTTCTATGAAATACTATACATGAATTCTCATTACAACTTCATAAGTAACTTCTCAACTCCATTGTACAGATAAGGGACCAATGGTATACTGGAACTGGTTCTTGCTGTTTTATGAGACCTGATTGCTGAATGTTTATGCTTTATGCTAGCCAGCTGACATACACTGTTAGCTTGAAATTGGCCACAGTGAAAATATTTATAATGTGCACATTGGTAGGTGCTATGAATCTGGGCCTTTACCCTCAGAGAGGCAGTGTTTTCAACAGTTAGCAGCGCAGCACTGAAGCCAGCAGAGGCTTAGCAACTTGCCAAGTTTGCCCTGCTGGCTCAGATGGTAAAGAATCTGTCTGCCAATGCAGGATACCTGGGTTTGACTCCTGGGTTGGGAAGATTCCCTGGAGAAGGAAATGACTACCCACTCCAGTATTATTGCCTAGAGAATTCCATGGACAGAGGAGCCTGACCGGCTACAGTCCATTGGGTCACAGAGTCAGACTTGACTGAGCAACTAACACTTTCACTTTCTCAAGGTTACACAGATGGTAGCAACTGGTAGATTGTATGCTAGTCTCCTTGTTTGAAATCCCAACATCTTACCCCTCCGACCTTACTCTTGTACAGTGAGGACGAGATTACTCACTTCACTTTGTTATCAGAGAATAAAACATCTTGTTCACCAAGGACTCTGATGTTAAGAATGAGGGGCTTTACAGAGCTCTTCTTGAAGGCCTGGAATTCAAGCATTCAGTATTCCCATAATTCAAGATAGGTCCAAAGAAGGTGGTGGTGGGGAGATGAATGACCCTAATGCTCTGGCAACATGATACTAGTATACATATTTGTATAAATGAATAACTATGTATATTTCCCCTCACTCCCTCAGTGAATTTCATAAAGGAGAACAGTCAAGTTCTCATTCAAAGGATGGGAATGACTGTGATAAAGCAAATTTTGGACGAGCTATTTGTATGGAATGTTATGAATTACGCAGAAGTAGATGTCATTTGCTGCGAGAAATTTGACCAGGATGCTGCAAGAGCGGTCATTCACATGATTTTGAAGAAGGGTTCAGAAGCCTGTAACCTCTTTCTTAAATCCCTTAAAAAGTGGAACTATCCTCTGTTTCAGGAATTGCATGGACTAAGTAAGTATCAGTTTGCTTTTATATGTTCTACAAACAGAATAAACCATTAAGAAGATCCATAATGCCCATGACAGAGCCTCTGCTCTCCTCCCTTTTCATATTGCTGGGCTGTGAGCTTTGGTCTCATTCAGGAAAAGCTTAGACACTCTCAGGAAAAACACTCCCACTAGATTACTTGATGGTGAAGTCAAATAAGAAACTCCAAGGTCAGGGAATAAACGATTTAGCATAGTCTGACTTCAGAATCAAACTGGATGATGAAGGTACTTAAGTAGTCAATGCAGGGACTCAACTGGCAGTTCAGAGGTTAAGACTCCACACTTCCACTGCAAGGGGCACAGATTTGATCCCTGGTCAGGGAACTAAGATCCATCATGCCAAGTACCCCCCACCCCTAAAAAAGAGAAGTCAATGCAGTAGTAGTTTTCAACACTCCTCAATCTTATGAGGACCACCTTTGGACAAGTGGCCCCGTGACTACCTGCTCTGATCCAAGCACCATGCTAAAGAGAGCCTGAGTGACTAAAGAAGCATGATTCTGCTTTTCATGAAATATTAATCAAGGTTAATTCTTGATTTGCTGAGCATCACCCCAGACCATCATTCTAAGCCATTTCCCCACTAGTCTCATGCACTTTCCTTATCCCAAACACTGGCTCATCTCCTTTCCAATCAGCTGCTACAAAGTTTGGTGGTGGGAAGAAAGAAACAGAAGGGGAATGAAGGTAAAGGGTAATGGGGAAAAGCAGGAGTAAATATCTGGAACCCCTTCTGCCAGCTCAGAACTGGGGAAGGAAATTAAAGTCAGATTCTCAGCACCACCCCTCCTTCCTCCTCCTGAACACTAAGTTCTGGGGAAACACAGAACTGGGTCCTTTTTAACCTCACCTCTTCTCTAACAGGTCTTTTTCATCAGATGTCAGAAGAAGACTTAGATGATTTTGCTCAGGAATTAAAGTACTTCTATCAGAGCCCATCTTTTCTCAACTTCTATCCCCTGGGTGAAGATATTGACATCATGTTTAATTTGAAAAGCACCTTCACAGAACCGGTGCTATGGAAGAAGGACCAACACCATCACCGCCTGGAGCAGCTGACACTGAGTGGCCTGCTGGATACTCTTCAGAGCCCCTGCATCATCGAAGGGGAATCGGGCAAAGGGAAGTCCACTCTGCTGCAGCGCATCGCCATGCTCTGGGCCTCTGGAGAATGCCAGGCTCTCACCAAGTTCAAATTAGTCTTCTTTCTTCGTCTGAGCAGGGTCCAGGGTGGACTCTTCGAAACCCTGTGTGACCAACTCCTGGATATACCTGATGTGATCAGTAAGCAGACTTTCATGGCCAAGCTGCTGAAGTTGCGGCAGAAGGTTCTTTTTCTCCTTGATGGCTATAATGAATTCAAGACCCACAACTGCCCAGAAATTGAAGCCCTGATAAAGGAAAACCACCGCTTCAAGAATATGGTTATCGTCACCACCACCACAGAGAGCCTGAGGTACATCCGGCAGTTTGGGGCACTGGTTGCCGAGGTTGGGGATATGACTGAGAGCAGTGCCCAGACTCTTATCCAGGAAGTGCTGAGAAAGGAGTTCGCTGAAGGTTTGTTGCTCCAAATTCAGAAATCCAGGTGCCTGAGGAACCTGATGAAGACCCCTCTGTTTGTGGTCATCACTTGTGCAATTCAGATGGGAAAAAGTGAGTTCCACTCTCACACACAAACCACGCTGTTCTGTGCCTTCTATGATCTGCTAATAAATAAAAACAGGCATAAACGTAAAGGGCTGGCTCCAAGTGAAGTCACTCAGAGCTTGGACCACTGTGGAGACCTAGCTCTGGAGGGTGTATTCTCCCGCAGGTTTGATTTCGAACCAGATGACTTGTCCAATGTGAACGAGGATGTCCTGCTGACAACAGGACTCCTCTGTAAATACACAGCTCAACGGTTCAAGCCAAAGTATAAATTCTTTCATCAGTCATTCCAGGAGTACACCGCAGGACGCAGACTCAGCAGTTTACTGACATCTGGAGAACCAGCGGAGGTGACCAAGGGGAATGGTCACTTGCAGAAAATGGTTTCCATTTCAGACATTACATCCAAGTACAGCAACCTGCTCCTGTACACGTGTGGCTCCTCTGCCGAAGCCACCCGGGCTGTTCTGAAACACTTGTCAGCAGTGTATCAACATGGCAGTCTCCTTGGACTTTCCGTCACCAAGAGGCCTCTCTGGAGGCAGGAATCCATGCAAAATACGAAAAGCACCACTGTGCAAGAAATTCTGAAAGCCATAAACATCAATTCCTTTACAGAGTGTGGAATCAACTTATTCCATGAGAGTATATCCACATCTAGCCTGAGCAAAGAATTTGAAGGTTTCTTTTGTGGTAAAAGCTTATATATCAACTCAGAGAATATCCCTGACTACTTATTTGACTTCTTTGAAGATTTGCCTAACTGTGCAAGTGCTCTGGACTTCGTTAAACTGGACTTCTATGGGGGGGCTGTGGCTTCGTGGGACAAGACCACAGAAGACATAAGCAGGACCCAGGATCAAGAGTTCTCAGGAACCTACATTCCCAGCAGGGCTGTGTCTTTGTTCTTCAACGGGAAGCAGGAGTTCAAGACCTTGGAAGTCACACTACGGGATTTCTGCAAGTTGAGTAAGAAAGATATCAAATATCTGGAGAAAATATTCAGCTCAGCTACAAGCCTCAGGTTGCACATTAAGAGATGTGTTGGAATGGGTGGAAGCCTCAGTTCAGTCCTCACCACCTGTAATAAGACCATTCATTCTCTCATAGTGGAAGCCAGTCCCCTTACCCTAGAAGACGAGCAGCGTATCACATCTGTGACAAACCTGCAGACCTTGGGTATTCATGACCTACAGATTCAACGGCTGCCAGGTATTATGAACACCAGCAGTTTAAGCTATAATCCAACCTGGTTATTTATTGCAGAAATATTAGCTATCATTTGTTTTGCTTGAAATTTTCCAATAGTTTCAACCAGGAGTCAGGACTTAGAAGGGAAGTGGGAGGGCTTGGGAGAGAGTTCCTTGCTGGGGGAAGCTGTCAGGTCGGAAGGCCCTAGGGTGGATTCCCATAACTGAAGCCCTATAGTCTGACTGCATAGCTATGCAGCAGTGTGTACGGTGGTGTGTGAGTGTGTGTGTGTATGTAGGCGTGTGTGGGCGTGTGTATGTATACAGTAGGTTAAGCTTGTTTTCTGTGAACCCTCCATCTTGTCAGCATCTCTGTCTCATCCCAACACTCACTGCTTTCCTACCAAGTAGCACCTGTCCTTCTTTGAAGTCTGTGAGGAAAACCACCCATTAAATGATCACCTGCAGAAGCTAGTGGCCAGTCGTGTCAGCATATACCCAGTCCCACCTCCACCCCAAGCATCATTCATTTTGAAAGAAAATTTTGGGAACAGGTTTTGCCTAACAAGAAGAAATTCAAGACATCAGACACAATACATACAGGGCAAATCTTCCTGGGTAAAGGGGAGTTTTCCCCAAATTCAAAATAACACTGAAGGTGAGGGTTACCTGGGTAGACCAGCCACACCTGTGTAGATCCCTCCTGTTGACCAGAGAGAGGGCTGCCGAGTTCTCTGTGGTTATGGGTCAACAGGAGCCTTGCTTTATGTGACTGTTATCTGTGATTGGTTTTCATCCACAAATGATTTTCCTTTTGGCTCTGCCTCACTTGTCACCATGTAGGGGACATTTTCTATCATCTTGAGAACCTAGAATCTTCTGTACAGATAAGCTTTGCAACCTTCTACTTAATACAAGAATCCCTTCTATAAGGCTCTGGATAGTTACTCAGACTATTAGACTACCTTCTGTGTTAGAAGGCTTATTGTCTCCTCTTGATGGCAATTCCTTTGTGCCAATTTGGCAAACTGGTCACTTACAGGCTGAATTTGATCTACATATAATTAAAAATTTCCTTTTTAATGCTAGCCAATATTTTGTTCTTAATATTTTAAGTTTATTTTTTTAGTAAGATATTCACATGGTCCAAATTATAAAATAATCTATAATGAAAAGTCTCCTTCCTTTCCCTCTCCCCTCACAATGATTCTTTTCCTTGAAGGAGCTGTCACCATTTTGAAGTTGGGAGATGTCATATGAAAATACAGGATTCTCATTTCTCTTTAAAATTACAGACTTGACAATTGCACTTGGTTTCAACTGGCTAGAGCTTCATGATCTGATCCTATGCTCTTTGGACAAGACACATAATCTCCAGTAAGACACAGAGGTCACCTATTCTACTTCTTGTAATAACATCATCTCCCTCATCCTCTGACATTTGAGTGTGTAATCAGCACTTATTTTTTCTTACAGCTATGAACTAGTCACTACTGAAGAGCATGTAGGTTATTTTCAGCTTGGGCAATTATAAGTAAAGCTACTATAAACATTATTATGCAAGTTTTTATGTAAAAATAAGCTTTCAATTCACTTGGGTAAATACCTAGTGCTGGAACTCCTGAGCCATAGGACAAGTGCTTGTTTAACTTTTGAAGAAACTTCCCAGCTATTTTCCACTGTGTACCTTTTACATTTTCAATAGCAATACATGAGAATTTTAGTTGTTCTACATTCTCACTAGCACTTAGTATTCTTCCTATTTTTCTCTTTTGTTTCATTTTATAATTAAAAAAAAAGGAAGCAACAATACCAAGTGCTGCTGAGGATATGGAGAAACTAGAACTCTATGCATAGTGTTATCTCATCAGAGTTGGCTGATAAAAGTTGAAAATTTTTCATGCGCTTATTTGCCACCTTAGTGAAATGTCTGTTCAAGTTTTTACTCATTCTTAATTGGGTTAATTTGTTTTCTTAGTGTTGCATTTTAAGTGTTTTTTTTAATACATTCTGCATACAAGTCCTTTGTCAGATAAGTGATTTGAAAATATTTTCTCCAACCTGTAGTCTTTTCATTCTTTAAAAGTGTCTTCCAGACGCCGGCGCGCTCGCGCGAGAGGGCGTAGCAAGAGGAAGGGGTGGGGTTAGAGCCCAGGTGGAGGGAGATGGGGCGGGGCGGGCGCGCGACCGTTAGCGGTCCCGGTCCGCTACAACCGTCAGCGTCGCGGTGGTCCCCGCGGCCTCAGTCTCCCTGGGTAGCAGTCCGCGTGACTCGGCCCCCGTTTGCACGCTCACCCCCTTCGCCGGCGCAGTCACCGCGCGGGGCGGCGGCCCGTGAGGTAGCTACCACGGCTTGTGACAACGAATAAAGCTCCGGGACAGCGGCTCCCTCGGCGAGAACTGGACGGGCGGTCCCAGCCGGGAGCGGCGGCCCGTGTGCTACCGTGAGGAGCGACCGGCGGAGGCGACCTCCGGCCCGGCCCCGCACCAGCCGCCCGGCAGGCGCGACATGAGCCTGGTCTGGCATCCGCGGGATGCTCCTTGAGCCCCATCTCCTGCTGTTACCTCCGGGGGACGGTTGTGGCCACACCTACAGTATTTTCCAATAAATCATTGTTTATTCTTGCAGCGGCGGCGCCGAACACGCTTCTTTAGTTTTAATTTTTTCAACAAGTTTTACCCAGCACTTATCCAGCGAAACAACTTGATAACCGGGTCAAGGGAGCAACCGTTCTGTTAGGAAACCTCGGACTGAGCAGCTTGTGGAAGCCAGCATTTGCAACGACCTCCTCACATGCTTTGAAGACCATTGCGTCTTCCTGTAACTACCAGTGTGCACAGAATCTAACTCAAGGAACGTCTTGGTCCAGCGATGCAAACAACTGAAGTTTTAAGGTTTTATTTCTATTGCTAGATGATCTGAATTCCCCCAAGAACTTGGAACTATTCTGTAGCCTGCTAACGTGGATTCCCTAGTGCACGCCCTTCTCTTTCAGCCTATAAAAAAAAAAAAAAAAAAAAAAAAAAAAAAAAAAGTGTCTTCCATAGGACAAAAGTTTTATTGCAGTCCACTTTTTCTCTTTGTGAATCATGCTTTTGGTGGCATGTCTAAGAACTCTTTGCATAACCCAGGTCAACATGATTTTTTCCATATTTTCTTTTGAAGCTTTACATTTTACATTTAGATCTGTCATGCATTTTGAGTTAGCATTTGTATAAAGTGTTAAGTTTAGATCAAGGTTCATTTCTCTTCCCTATGGATATCCAGTTATTTTGTTTATTGAAATGACAATTCTATCATGTTTGAATAACCTTTTAATCTTTGCCCAAATTATTTGGCTATATTTATTTGGCTGAACACTATTTTCAATAGTATTGAAAATACTATTTTCAATCTATTTTCAATACTATTTTCAACCTTTTAATCTTTGCCCAAATTATTTGGCTGTATTTATTTGGCTGAATACTATTTTCAATTTATTTGGCTGAATACTATTTTCAATTGATCTTTCATTTGCCAATATCCATGCCTATTTTTGTCAATACTCCATTGTCTTAGTAACTTTTGCTAATAGTAAGTCATAAAATTGGGTAGTATTATTTCTTCAAATTACTTTTTCTTTTTCTAAAAAATTACAAAATATTTCAGTTCCTTTGTTCTTCCATATAAATTTTAGAATCACTTTTTTTTTTTTTTTTTGGCTAGGCCTCATAGCCTGTGGGATCTTGGGATCTTAGTTCCTCAACCAGGGACTGAATCTGACCCCCTCGGTAGTGAAAATATAGAGTTCTAACCACTAGACCAGCAGTGAATTCCAAAGAATCACATTTATATTGTCAAAAATTCTTCCTGAGATCTTGGTTGGAATTACATTGATCTACAGACTAATTTGGGGCTCTCCACGTGGGGCAAATTGTAAAGAACATGCCTGTCAATGCAGGAGACGTAAAGAGACACTGGTTCTATCCTTGGGTCCAGAAGACCCCCTGGAGGAGTGCATGGAACCCACTTTAGTCTTTTTACATGGAGAATTCTATGGACAGAGGAGCTTGGAAGGCTCCAGTCCATAGCTTCATGAAGAGTCAGATATGACTGAAGTAACTTGGCACACACATGGATAAACTAATTTAGAGAGAACTGACATAATTTTTTTATGTTGAATATTTCAACCTATGACCATGGTTTCTTTTTCTATTTATTTAGATTTTTCTTAATTTTTTTTCATTATTTTGAACTTTTTATCATGTTGATCCTGTATATGTTTTATTAGATTTATACCTTTTACATTCTTTTGTAGCTATTATAAATGGCATTTTAAAAAATCTGGTTACTGGGATTTCCCTGGTGGTTCAGTGACTAAGACTTCTTGCTCCCAATGCAGGGGGCCTGGGTTCAATCCCAGGTCATGGAACTAGATCCCAAGTGCCACAACTAGGAGTCTGCAGGTTGCAATGAAGATCAAGATCCCTTGTGCTGCAACTAAGACCTGGTGAAGCCAATATAAATAAATAAATATCTTTTAAAAATCTGGTTACCAGTTATTTATTGCTACTAGAGAAATTCAGTTCAGTTCAGTCGCTCAGTCGTGTCCAGCTATTGGCGACCCCATGGACTGTAGCACAGCAGGCTTCCCTGTCCAACATCAACTCCCAAAGCTTGCTCAAACTCATGTCCATCGAGTCAATGATGCTATCCAACCATCTCATCCTCTGTCATCCCCATCTCCTCCTACCTTCAATCTTTTCCAGCATCAGGGTCTTTTCAAATGAGTCAGCTCTTCACATCAGGTGGCCACAGTATGGAAGCTTCTGTTTTAGCATCAGTCCTTCCAATGAATATTCAGGACTGATGTCCTTTAGGATAGACTGGTTGGATCTCCTTGCAGTCCAAGGGACTTTCAAGAGTCTTATCCAACACCACAGTTCAAAAGCATCAATTCTTCAGCACTCACCTTTCTTTACAGTCCAACTCTCACATCCATACATGACTACTGGAAAAACCAAAGCTTTCACTAGATGGACCTTTGTTGGCAAAGTAATGTCTCTGCTCTTTAATATGCTGTCTCGGTTGGTCATAGCTTTTCTTCCAAGGAGCAAGCATCTTTTAATTTCATGGCTACAGTCACCATTTGCAGTGATTTTAGACCCCCCCAAAATAAAGTCTGTCACTGTTTCCACTGTTTCCCCATCCATTTGCCATGAAGTGATGGGACCTGATGTCAAGATCTTTGTTTTCTGAATGTTGAGTTTTAAGCCAACTTTTTCACTCTCCTCTTTCATTAAAAGGCTCTTTAGTTATTCTTCACTTTCTGCCATAAGGGTGGTGTCATATGCATATCTGAGGTTATTGATATTTCTCCTGGCATCTTGATTCCAGCTTGTGCTTCATTCAGTCCGGCATTTCACATGATGTACTCTGCATGTAAGTTAAATAAACAGGGTGACAATATACAGCCTTGACATACTCCTTTCCCAGTTTGGAACCAGTTTGTTGTTCCATGTCCAGTTCCAACTTTGCTTCTTGACCTGCATACAGATTTCTCAGGAGGCAGATAACGTGGTCTGGTATTCCCATCTCTTTCAGAATTTTTCAGTTTGTTGTGATTCACAAGGCCAAAGGCTTAGACATAATCAATAAAGCAGAAGTAGATGTTTTTCAGGAACTCTCTTGCTTTTTCAATGATCCAATGGATGTTAGCAATTTGATCTCTGCCATTCCTCTGGCTTTTCTAAATCCACTTGAACATCTGGAAGTTCACAGTTCACATTCTGCTGAAGCCTGGCTTGGAGAATTTTGAGCATCACTTTGCTAGCGTGTGAGATGAGTACAGTTGTGCAGTAGTTTGAGCATTCTTTGGCATTGCCTTTAAAGTGACTATTTCCAGTCCTGTGACCACTGCTGAGTTTTCCAAATTTGCTGGCATATTGAGTGCAGCACTTTCACAGCATCATCTTTCAGGATTTTAAATAGCTCATCTGGAATTCCATCACATCCACTAGCTTTGTTCATAGTGATGCTTTCTAAGGCCCACTTGACTTCACATTCCAGGATGTCTGGCTCTAGGTGAGTGATCACACCATCATGATTATCTGGGTCGTGAAGATCTTTTTTGTACAGTTCTTCTGTGTATTCTTGCCACCTCTTCTTAATATCTTCTGCTTCTGTTAGGTCCATACCATTTCTGTCCTTTATTGAGCCCATCTTTGCATGAAATGCTCCCTTGGTATCTCTAATTTTCTTGAAGAGATCTCTAGTCTTTCTCATTCTATTGTTTTCCTCTATTTCTTTGCATTGATCACTGAGGACAGCTTTCTTATCTCTCCTTGCTATTCCTTGGAACTCTCCATTCAAATGGGTATAGCCTCCCTTTTCTCCTTTGCCTTTAACTTCTCTTCTTTTCTCAACTATTTGTAAGGTCTCCTCAGACAACCATTTTGCCTTTTTGCATTTCTTTTCCATGGGGATGGTCTTGATCACTGCCTCCTGTACAGTGTCACCAACCTCCATCCTCCAGTTCTTCAGGCACGCTGTCTACCAGATCTAATCCCTTGAATCTAGCTGTCACTCCCCCTGTATAATCGTAAGGGATTTGATTTAGGTCATACATGAATGGTCTAGTGGTTTTCCCCACTTTCTTCAATTTAAGTCTGAATTTGGCAATAAGGAGTTCATGATCAGAGACACAGTCAGCTCCAAGTTTTGTTTTTGCTTACTGTTTAGAGCTTCTCCATCTTTGGCTTCAAAGAATATAATTAATCTGATTTTGGTATTGACCATCTGGTGATGTCCATGTGTAGAGTCTTCTCTTGTGTTGTTGGAAGAGGGTGTTTGCTATGAGCAGTGCATTCTCTTCACAAAACTCTATTAGCCTGTGCCCTGCTTCATTCTGTACTCCAAGGTCAAATTTGCCTGCTACTCCAGGTATTTCTTGACTTCCGACTTTTGCATCCCAATCCCCTATAATGAAAAGGACATCTTTTTTGGGTGTTAGTTCTAGAAGGTCTTGTAGGTCTTCATAGAACCACTGTTCAACTTCAGCTTCTTCAGCATTACTGGTCAGGGCATAGACTTGGATCACTGTGATATTGAATGGTTTGCCTTGGAAATGAACAGAGATCATTCTGTCATTTTTGAGATTGCACCCAAGAACTGCATTTTAGACTCTTTTGTTGACTATGATGGCTACTCCATTTCTTCTAAGGGATTTTTGCCCACAGTAGTAGATATAATGGTCATCTGAGTTAAATTTGCCCATTCCAGTCCATTTTAGTTCACTGATTCCTAAAATGTCGATATTTACTCTTGCCATCTCCTGTTGGACCACTTCCAATTTACCCTGATTCATGGACTTAACATTCTAGGTTCCTATGCAATATTGCTCTTTACAGTATCGGACTTTACTTCCATCACCAGTCACATCCACAACTGGGCGTTGTTTTTGCTTTGGCTCCGTCTCTTCATTCTTTCTGGAGTTATTTCTCCACTCTTCTCCAGTAGCATATTGGGCATCTACCGACCTGGGGGGTTCACCTTTCAGCGTCCTATCTTTTTGCTTTTTCATACTGTTCATGGGGTTCTCGAGGCAAGAGTACTGAAGTGACTTGCCATTCCCTTCTCCAATGGACCATGTTTTGTCAGAACTGTCCACCATGACCTGTCCATATTGGGTGGCCCTATACAGCATGGCTCATAGTTTCATTGAGTTAGACAAGGCTGTGGTCCATGGGATCAGTTTGATTAGTTTTCTGTGATAGTGATTTTCATTCCGTCTGCCTTCTGATAGATAAGGATAAGAGGCTTATGGAAGCTTCCTTGTGGGAGAGACTGACTGTGGGGGAAACTGGGTTTTGTTATGATAGGCGGGCCATGCTCAGTAAATCTTTAATCCCATTTTTCATTGATGCGCAGGGCTGTGTTTCCTCCCTGTTGTTTGACCTGAGACCAAACTATGCTGGAGGTAATGAAGATAATGAGGACCTCCTTCAAAAGACCTCATGCATGCACTGCCACAGTCAGTGCCCCCCGACCCAGCAGCAGAAATACAATTGATTTTTGTGTGCGTTGATATTGTACTCTGTATCTATGATCAACTTATTTCATGTCCCCTCCAAAAAGAATATTTTTATTTCTTCCATTCCAATTTGTACACTTTTTATTTCATTGTCTTGTCTTATTGCATTGATTATGACTTGCAGTACATAGTGTTGAACAGAAGAGATGAGAGTATCCTCCCGTTTCTGATCTTAGGGAGAAAGCATTCAGACTTTTACTATTAAGTATGACATTCATTAATTGTCATTTTTTGTTTTTTTTTTAAGATGCCTTTTATCAGGTTGAGGAAGTTTCCTTCTATTCCTAGGTGGCCGAAAGTTTTTCTCATGAATAATTATTAGATTATGACAAATATTTTTGCTGTATCAATTTATATGATCATTTCATTTTTCTTATCTAGAATGTTAATATAGCGAATTACATGGATTGATTTTCAAATATCAAAACAATCGTGCATTCCTGTATGAAGCTCACTTGGTGGTAGTATAATATTCTTTTTATGTATGGCTGGACTCCTTGGTAATATTTTGTTGAGAATTTTGGCTTCTGTGTTCATGAGTGATACTGCTTCAAAGTTTTTTTTTGTTTTATTTTCTTGGTCTTAGTTTCATGCTGGTTAATGGTAGCTTCATAAAATGAGTTGGGAAGTGTTGCCTGTGTTTCTGTTTCCTGATAGTTATTGTATAGAATTGATGTTATTTCTTCTTTGAATGTTTAGTAGAATTTGCAAGTTAAATTATCTGTGCTTGAAGCTTTCTTTTTTTGAGAAAAATTTAAATTACAAATTCAGTGTCCTCAGTTACATAGGGCTGTTCAGGTTATTTACATAATGTTGGATAAATTTTAGTAGCTTGGGGCTTTCAAGAAATTGTGTACTTTTCAATGCAAGTTTGATGTATGAAGCAGGGTACTCAAAGTCGGTGCTCTGGGATGAGGTGGGGAGGGAGGTAGGAGGCAGCTTCAGGACAGGGAGACACATGTGCACCCATGGATGATTCATATCGATGGATGGCAAAAACGACCACAGTATTGTAAAGAAATTATCCTCCAATGAAAATAAATTAATTAATTAAAAAAAAGAAATTGTGTAGTTTTATCTGTAAAAATCCTATGGACAGAAGAGCCTGATGGGCTACAGTCCACGAGGTCACAAAAGTCAGACATGACTGAGCAACTAAAACACACACATCTGTGTTGTCAAATTTACGCATATTTTTCTCTGTTCTTTTAACATCTGTGATTTCTGTATTGTTATCTTCCTTTTCATTTCTGATATTGGTAATTTGTTTTTCTTCATTTTTTATTTATCAGTCTTGCTAGAAATTTATCAAATTTATTGACCTTTTCATGGATACAGCTTTCAATTTCCATTGATTTCCCCCTATTGTTTATCTGTTTGCAATTTTTTTTTAAATTTCTGCCCTTTATTATCGTATTGCTTCTTCTTCCATTGGGTTTATGTTGCCCTTCTCTGTCTCGTTTCTTAAGTAAGTTTAGGTTACTGATTTGAAAACTTTCCTTATTTCTAATATAAGTATTCAATGCTCTAAATCTTCCTTTAAGCAACTGTTAACCTGTGATTTTGATATATTTTAGTTTTTTAAAATATTTTTTCAAAATATTATCGAATTTTCCTTGAGACTTATTTGATGCTTGTATAGAAGTGTGTTGTTTAATTTCCACCTGTTTGGAGATTTCCCAGTTACCTTTCCAGTATAATTCCATTATATTGGGAAGGCATGCTTCCATCTCTGACCAAAAACTATATATTTGTGTTTCAGTTTCATGAACATTTCTTGCCCATGGTAGAACAAAATTCTTTTGATTGGTCATAGAAATCTAGTAAATGTCAGCTGAACACCAATCCCTTTTCTTTTGGCAGGTGGTCTGACTGACAGTTTAGGTAATCTGAAGAATCTTACGAAGCTCATACTGGATAATATTAAGATGAATGAAGAAGATGCTTTAAAACTAGGTCAGATTTTTGTTTTCTCTAATATTTTTATTAATATAAGTTTAATAATAAGAACAGTAAAGACTCTAACACTGCCTGTGTTTATACAATGTAAGAAGAAGGCCTTTATGTACTTGGTATCCTAATGCATTTCCTTTCCATTGGTTTGCAGCTGAAGGTCTGAGAAATCTGAAAAAGATGTGCTTACTTCGTTTGACCCACTTGTCTGATATAGGGGAAGGAATGGATTACATAGTCAAGTCTCTATCAGCCGAACCCTGTGACCTTAAAGAAATTCAATTAGTCTCCTGCTGCCTGTCAGGAAATGCTGTGAAAACCCTAGGTAACTGCTGCCTACATTAACTGAATGAAAACAGTATAAGAAAACATGACATATGTGTATACTAAGGCATGCTAAGTCTCTCAAATGGAAATTTAGTCTTTAGAGAAATTGGAAAAGATAATAAAGACTTCTAGGCAACATCTAAGCTATTTTTATGATCTTCTCTGTGATTGGAATGAAAATTTATTATGGATGAATAATAGGAGAGAATTTGGGGATAATTGAAGACGCCATTTTAAGAGAGGGTAAGTAAAAGTGAAAGTCACTCAGTTCAGTTGTGCCCATGGAATTCTGACCTGTGTCCAGGTCAGAATACCGGAGTGGGTAGCTGTTCCCTTCTCCAGGGGATCTTCCCAACCCAGGGATCGAACCGAGGTCTCCCGTCCTGCGGTGGATTCTTTATCAGCTGAGCCACCAGGGAAGCCCAACAGAGGGTAAAGAGGAAGAAAAGAAGAAATGAGTGATTGAAACTTGGCACATTCTGTTATATAATAACTGCTTAATAAAATTTTGATTGAATGGATAAATAAGTGATTGAGAAGCAGAGAGAGGATTTTCTTAAATGTTCTCTGTCCTAATTCTTACCTATTGCCCTGCTAAGATGGAGGCAATATACATCAGTATAAGAGCTGACTCTTGAGTTCCTAAAGGGTGTATATACCAAGTATGGAGAAACTTTTGCGTATTTCCGGATAAACTAGATATGGTCAATTTAGTGTTTTTTTTTAATTTAGGATTTTGGGGAAAAGATGGTCTAATGTTTTAAAAAACAGAATAAACAACTGCTAAGAATCTGTAAACTTTCCTAAGAAAATTATGTATATGCCAATGTAAACCAAAAGTTAGAGAAACCTAGGGATTAGAAAAGGCCAAACAATGAAAAGCATAAGAAAGATGAGCACACTCCTTTACTTCTTCACTTGCCCTGGGGAGAGACAGGTTTAGAACTGAAAATACCAACTGTACCCTTTTTAAGAGGAGTTCTGCAGGTTTTAAAAAATTATTTATTTATTTAGGCTCTGTTGGGTCTTTGTTGCTGGTTGGGCTTTTCTCTATTTGCCATGAACAGTGGCTACTCTCCAGTTGCTTTCTGACTGAAGTGGCTTCTCCTTTGAGGAGTACAAGCTCTAGGGAACACAGGTTTCAGTAGTTGTGGCTCCAAGGCCCTAGAGCACAGGCTTAGTAGCTGTGGTACACGGGCTTAGTAGTTCTGTGACATGAGGAATCAGCCTGGACCAGGGATGGAATCTATATCTCTTGTATGGGCAGGCAGATTCTTTACCACTGAGCCACCAGGGAAGTCCCAGGCTGTGTATTTTAAACCAAATCAGAGAAGACACTTTAAGAAAAGGGTTCGTATGATTGATTAAAAATAATAATAGCTAATATTATAACAAGAGTATGGATTCCTTAAAAAACTGACTAATTTCTTCTTCTTCTTCAGTCTAACGCTCTCCCAACTGAGCTATTTCAACAACTCGCTAAAAAACTGACTAATTTCTAAAGGGGATACTTCCAATCAGTCTTGATAGGAAAAACTTCAACTAAGTTAAACAACCATGATAAATACCTGAAATGAAGAAAAGAATTAAGCAGTTCTTCACTAGAATGATAGTGTCAGAAGAGTGTAATTTCGTCACTTCTGTCTCGCCACAACAAAAGATTTGAAACAGTGGACCTGTGTTACAGCTCGGTTACAGTTCAGAGTTTTATTCAGCAAAGAACAGTACACCCTCGAGGCGTGAAGGCAGGCCGACCCCAAAGGAGAGGCCCCACCTGTCTTGACTCCCTCTTTTTTACGTTTTTGTCTCCTCCCCTCTGAGCCTGCCATATGCAAATTAGGGCTAGCCAGGAAGGGGGCGTGCTTGTTTCACCTGAGGTTCTCACTCCAGTCCTCAAAATTTTCCTTTGTTCCCTTTTCATGGGCTTTTCCCTTTTTTTGTCTTTTAACCACCACCATTTTGGACTCCTTTTTCCTATTTTAACTGCCTAACAATGGCATTTATGATTAATGTTTACATGTAATATAGTTTCCCAAAATTTTAATCTCAATATATTTGTATTTTTGTTATTAAAATACATCTCTTATAGATAGCATGGAGTTGGGTCTTGCTTTAAAAAAGAAAATTTAGTTTTATTCATCTTTGTCTTTAATTGGAATGTTTAATCCAGTTAATATAATTATTTATATGAATAGATTTCCAGCTGCCATTTTGCTATTTGTTTTCTGTTTTTCTCATCTGTCTTTTCTTAATTTCTAAGTTTTTGTTATTAGCATCACAAGTATGACATTAACAAAATTATCTAAACTGAGTACAAAGAACAGCTCATCTTACCTGGTTTTTGTTCCTTTGTTTCTCCTGCATGATAGGGTATTTAGAATTGTAAGCAACCTCAGAGTTTATCCATTTCAACTTCCTCATTCTAAAGATGAAGCTGCTGAAGGCTAGAAAAGCAGAGTGATTTTACTAAAATGACATAAAAACTATCTTCCAGGCTGCCTTAGGCTTTTGGTGAATTGAAGTTTTTTAGTCAGAACTTAGGACCAGGAAATATATGTGCATCAATCATATTTGTGGCAACTGGGGGTTAAATCTTTCCAGAGACTTTTTTGGGATAATTATATTAATCAAGTGAAATAATGATTTGTATGCTACCAACAAAGAAAACAAGGACTCAGAATTCTTCTAAGGATATTTTAAAATGCATTTATAGTCTTGTTTTGGATTGAAATTTCTTTTTTCCAGCTCAGAATCTTCATAACTTGGCCAGACTGAGCATTCTTGATTTGTCTGAAAATCATCTGGAAAAGGATGGAAAAGAAGCTCTTCATCAACTAAGTAAGAATGACAATTTAGCCAAAATCAAGTACTCAAAAGGTCAGAAAAGCAGAGCCTGACTCCTGTAGTTTCTTTTATCCACATATGCCTTACTAGATGGACCACAGTGAAAGTGAAAGTCATTACATAAGTCAATGTAGCCGCTTTTTTAAACTACTCTTCAAGAATGCAGGCCAATGGCTTTTGAGTTATCAGTTTTCCCATATCATTGCACCGGAGATTCCCACTTGCTTGCCTCCTTCCAGGGAGCTAGTGTCTGAGAGTGACATTTAAGACAAATTTGCTTAAGAAGTTAGTGATAAGATTTTTAAGCTGTGATAACAATTCTGTGATTATGTTAAAATAAAACAACATAGTACTTACTGTCTGAGATTTGCTTCAAAATAATATAGAAGGGAAGGATTTAATGACAATGAAGCAAGATTATCCATGATTTGGTGTTTGTTGAAAGTTGGCATATTAGTACATATAGTTTTATATATTTTTGTATATTCTTGAACACTTCCCATAAAAATGTTAACAAAAAAACAAGTAGATTCTTATTGCACACTGAGCAGGCTTCAGAGATAATAGTCATTCCTTTTCTCACATCCCTTCATCCTTTATCAATTTTGAGATGGATCCAGTTTCTGAAACTGCTCCCTGGTTCTTCAAGTTGACAGGCTGCCCGTCTTAGAAGAGCTGACTGTTCTGATGCTGCCCTGGTGTGGTGATGTACGAGTCAGTCTGGCCAGACTGTTGGAGCAACTGGAGAGGGTTCCGCAGCTCGTCAAGCTTGGGCTGAAAAACTGGAGACTCACAGATGCAGAGATTAGAATTCTAGGTAGGTATACACACAGAGCTGAAAGAAAGGAAGTTAGCCCTCACAAAGTTCTTCAGTTGGTTTGTTCTGTTTAGTTAGTTAGCTAGCATCTGATTTGTTTATTTATTTGACTCCTCTTTTTTATACAAACATATTGAAAGAGTGTTCACACATGTTAAAGAGTAAAATGACTGAAGACACTGGCCTGTCTTCAAGCATTTCACCTAAAGTGTTTAAAGGAAAAACATTCACATTATCTGATAAGGTATATTATGTTAGGAATTGCTCTTCCTGGCCTTAACTATCTGAAATTCAGCAAGGCCCCTCCAATCTTGGGAAATATCTTTAAGTCACTTGTTGGGTATTCAAAGCAAGTAAGAAAAAGAAAGAAAGAATGTGTTAGCCGTTCAGTCGTGCCCAATTCTTTGTGATCCCATGGACTGGAACCCCAGCCTCCTCTGTCCATCGAATTCTCCAGGTGAGAATACTGGAATGAATAGCCATCCCCTTCTCCAGGGGATCTTTCCAACCCAGGGATTGAACCTGCAACTCTTATGTCTCCTGCATTGCAGGCAGATTTTTTACCATCTGAGCCATCAGGGAAGCCCAAGTACAATTTTAATGTAAATGGGATCATGGAATACATTTAAGTAGCTGCAAAATAATCCAGGGACAAATACAGATACATAGATGACTGAAGACACAAAGCCTCAGGCAGCTGAAGTGTCCCCACACTCTCTGTATTACTTATCAAGTCTGTGTAAAATGACTCCAAAACTTTGAGGCTTAAACCAACTATAAAACAAACAACTTTAAACATTACCTCTCATTCCTGTGGGTCAGGGATTTGGAAGCAGCTTAGTTGGGTGGTTCTGGCTTTGTGTCATGAGGTTGCAGTACAGATGTTGACTGGGGCTGCTGGAAGCCTGCTTCCAAGGTGGCTTCTCACTTGGTTGGCAGGTTCACGCTGGCTGTTGGATGCGGCATTAGTTTCTCATCCCTGGACCTCTCCATATACCGCTTGCACGTCCTCAGAACATGGCAGCTCACTCTCTCCGGAGCAAGAGATCCAAGAGAGAAATCAGTTAAATGTTGCAGTACTCTTTAGGACCTAGCCTGGGAAGATCATTTCTGGGGTTGTCTCTGCTGTGTCCTATGTTTACTCATGTCAGCCCAACCCAGTGTGGGAGGGGACAACACGAAAGGATGGATACTAGGAGGTGAGGATCACTGGAGCCAGCTTGAAGGCTGACTACTATACTACCTAAGGCAAAGGACTGGTGACAACAGCCTTGACTGCCTTCATTTCCCTCACAGATTGTCTCGAAAGTATTTACAGGATACACATCATACAACTTACCATTTTAACCATTTTAAAATCTACAGTTTTGTGGATTCACATTCTTAAGCAACCACCGTCACCATCCATCTCTAGAACTTTTTCATTTTCCCTGGCTGAAACTCTGTACTCATTAAAGACTAACTCCCACTTTTAAAAATTTCTCTTAGAGATGTGTATGTCTTTAAGTCCTTAGGCTGCCCAAAGGTTCTGCAATTCTTAATGGTGCTGAGATTCTGGGTCTTTCCTTCCCTTAATTCTTTTATTTATTTTTGGTTGCACTGGGTCTCTGCTGCTGTGCTTGGACTCTGGGGCTAAAATTTTGGTTGCAGTGCATGGGTTTCTCATCATGGTGGCTTGTCTTGTTGTGGGACACAGGGTCTAGGGCACAGAGGCTTCAGTAGTTGCAGCTTGCAGGTTTAGTTGCTCTGCAGCATGTGGGATCTTCCTGGAGCAGGGATTGAACTGTGTGCTCTGCATCGGTAGGCAGATTCTTAACCCCTGGACCACCACGGAAGTCCTCTCCTTCCTTTAATTTCTAATTCCACTTCCATCTCCTCCACCCGCTCCCTTAATCATCAAATCATATCAGCCTGGGTGTCATTCTTTCGGGACCTTCTGCTATTCTGGGTGATACTGGAAGCACGTGGGGTTTCTGTGACAGGCTAATTAGCTAATAATAATCCTTCTCAGGTAACCTCATACCTAAAGCCAGTTGGAAAGGATATGTCTCTTCAAGGAGGCTGTTGGGGAGTGTGTAGAATTAGAATTACAGGTGAGGGAAGGCATTTTTAGGTAGAGACCCTTTATCATCTTCCAAATCTGTAAGTAGGTAGCTGCTTAACTTGCCCACTTCTGAGGCTGACTATGGAGACCAGAGAAGGAGATGGTGTGGTGTGTTTACTAAGAACTAAGCCAAGGGAGTAATTTGCCATTTCACTTTAATAGCCTAGTGCCTAACAGCATCCATGTGTAAATGAGAAATATAACAGAAGACAGCTGGCTCTTGGGAATTTACCTGTAATGATGTACCCCAAGATGCAAGTGAAAAAATGACAAAATGAAGAACTAATTTATTCTCAAAGTGTTTTTAAAAAAGAATTTGTGGAATTGCCATTATATACCTAATAAAACATAACTATTATCCCTGTTTTATAAACACACAGAGACATGGAATCTCCTTGGCAGTCCAGTGGTTAGGACTCTGCACTTCCTCTGCAGAGGCCACTGGTTCCATCCCTGGTCGGGGAACTAAGACACCTCATGCCATGCAGCAAAGCCAGATTTAAAAAAAAAAAAAATAGAAGCAGAGATATAAGAAGGTTAGATATAAGAGACAGAAGAGCTGATGGAAGGAGCGAGAGAGTGCAGGTGCTGGCGTGGCTCCTCTCCAGCCATTTCCTCCACCCCCCAAAGATGTAAGGGCTTCCCAGGTGGCTCAGTGGTGAAGAATCCGCCTGCCAATGAAGGACACTCAGGTTTGATCCCTGGATAGGGAAGATCCCCTGGAGAAGAAAATGGCAACCCACTCCAGATTCTTGCCTGGAAAATCCCATGGACAGAGGAGCCTGGTGGGCTACAGTCCTTGAGGTCACAAAGAGTCAGACACAACTGAGTGTGCACACACATGCAGCTAGAGGTATAAAAAGCAGTCTGCTGGGATGTGAGGCATTAGCTGAAGAGTGAGAGCCAAGCATTCTCTGCCTTTGGTCTCTAGCCAGGTGATAAGACTGCTGTCTGTCAGTTCCCTCTAGAGACTCCATCATTATGAATGGTTAAGTGAATTAGCTTTAGAGTCAGACAGACCTACCCATCCCTTCCACTTGATAGATA
The DNA here is from genome assembly GCF_963930625.1 of Muntiacus reevesi. Lineage (NCBI taxonomy): Eukaryota > Metazoa > Chordata > Mammalia > Artiodactyla > Cervidae > Muntiacus > Muntiacus reevesi. The sequence goes on from NC_089251.1 coordinate 87,108,053, forward strand.
TATGGCCTGCAGCAGCTTCAAGCTGCTGAATCTCGGTTTGCTCATCTGTCAGATGGGGATAATTACAATGCCTATCATATGAGAGGTTATTATAATCCATAATTGAGCTAATGAATAGTAAGAAGTTCAATACTGATTCACTATATATGCTCAATAAATGGTACTGTGATCATTATTCTCTGGCAGCTTCAAGAGGAACCAGATGCTAGGGTCATCTTCCTTTAAAAAAGATGCCTGCTCACTTTTGATGTATAAGATCCTTCACAATAGAGCCCCAATTCACATTCCTCTCCACCTTCATCTTCTGCATGCCTCCCCACCTATGTGAGGTTTCATCCTCATGAACCCCTTGCTAGCCCTCCAAAATGCTTTTGTTTTTTTGTGACTCTGGATCCATGTCAACTCACCCCTTGTGGTGTTCCTTTCCCTATTCTCCAAGTTACTCAGATGGGGAGAATTCACTTATCCCTAACATCACAGCAAGGTCCCAGTATAATTACAGATGTAGTATATTTACTGAATGCTTATAAGTATTTGTAAAGGGTGGGCTTACATGATAGCTCTTAATAGCACTTAAGTTTAATATTGGCACTTCTCCTTTCTCAAATAGATGCAAGACCATTTCTGCCAATTCAGGCTCCAGTTGCCTGTCAGTTGCCCTGCCCTATTTCATCATCATCTCTTGCAATTCCCAAACAATTAAAAAAAATCCTTCTATGTTATTATGAAGAGTGATTCAATTACATTTAGCCCCCTAATATCAAACTCAGTTCAGGACCTTCTTTCACACTGTTGTTCAGTCGCTAAGTCCTGTCCAATCTTTTACCACACTGTGGACTGTAGCCTGCCAGGCTCCTCTGTCCATTGGATTTCCCAGGCAAGAATACTGGAGAGGGTTGCTAGTTTCTTCTCCAGGGGATCTTCCTGATCCAGGGATTGAGCCTGGGTCTCCTGCACTGACAGGAGGATTCCTAACCACTGAGCCACCAGGGAAGCCCTTCCTTCACATAGCCAGATTAATGTGCTCTATGAATAACAGGCTTCACGTTCAGGTCTCTCCTCTTCCCCTCTACTACTGGGCTCTGTTAACAGCAGAGAGAAGAATAGATTTATTTCCTCCAGAATATGAATCATGTTAAAAGGCAGAAGAAGCCAAAATCAGGGTTCATTTTCGTTTTGTTTTTTAATTGATGTGTAACATACCCACAGAAAAGTGTACAAATCCTAAGTAGATAGCACAATGAATTTTCATAAGATTCACATACCCCTGTAACTAGTACCCAGATCAAGACATGGAAGATTAAAATAATAAAAAGAAAGAAAGAAACAGAAGAGTCTCAGCTTTGTAGCTCCCTTCTCCCAGCTCCCTGACTTTCTAACATCATAGATTAGTCTTGGCTGCTTTTTAATTTTACATAAATGGATCATATACTATATATTCTTTTGAGTTTTCTTTGGTTCAATATCATGTGTGTGAAATTCATCCACATTATTATGTGTAGTCAAGATTCATTCATTCTCATTGCTGTAAAATCTATTGTGTGAACATGCTTCAACTTTTTCCATTCTATTGTTGATGTGTGAGTAATTTTAGCTTTTGAATACTACATATAATGCTGCTATGAACACCCTTGTGTACATCTTTTGGTGAACATATGGGCACATTTCTGCTGGGTGTCTACACAGGAGTGGGTTTGGGTTGCAGGTAAAGTATAGGTTAAGCTTTGGGCCTCGCTGGTGGCTCAGATGGTAGAGTCTGCCTGCAATGTTGGAGACCCAGGTTTGATCCCTGGGGTGGGAAGATCCCCTGGAGATGGAAATGGCTACCTATTCTAGTATTCTTGCCCCGAAAGTACCATGGACAGAGGAATCTGGTGGGCCACAAAATGTTGGATGCAACTAACTTTCACTTTTCATATGTTCAGTTTTAATATACATGTCAGCCTTCCAATGTACTTATATTCAATTCAGGTTTAAAAATACTGTGGTTTTCATTATTACACACATATAGTCACTTATTTTTGTTAGAGCACTTACCATTTGAACTTAGATAATGTATTCATGTACCTATCTGCCCCACTAAACTGTGAGATCTTAGAGAACAGGGCTCAGACCATTAGACTTGGTATTGAGTGTATATCCCACACTCAATAAATATGTTGTATGAAAGAACAAAAGAACTTATAGCACCCCCACAATTTGCCATGAGATATAGGCTAGCTTGGGTTCTTAGAAAACCCATTATAGTAAATGCTATTTTCTTATATATAAAATCATCCCCAAGCTCCAAAATACATTTGTATGATTTCACAAACTCTTTATGATATCTGAACCAACCAATTCTTCAAGCCTCTAGTGTAAGTTTCTTGACTCTGGTCCATGATACTTCTCCTGGGTCAGAACTGGCTTTGGGATTCCCATCCCTAGTTAGTGATGGTATATGTGATGGATGAGACACAATATGTCTTGAGATGGGATAATAAAATGCAGGCTGGTAATAAGAGATGGAGAGTCTAGTGAAATATAGGCTACATAGGAAGCAGCAGGGAGGAAATATGTCATAGGAAGTGTTTAATGATATGTGGTAGATAAGATGTGCTGGAGACATAGGGGATATTTTCAGAAAAGTACCTTTTTACCAAGGGTTTTAGACACCTCCTGGTCCTAACTGAAACCTTGCTCTCCCCTACAGCTCTCTTAGTCACTTTTTATTCTCTTGATCTTTATGCCTCTCAGAATCCAAAAGGCAAGATCAATTTCTCTTTGATTTTCACTGTCCTTCCAGTCCACTTCTCTAACCTCATGAAGGATTCCTACTTCCATGTGGCTTAGGCCATTTAACTGAAGTATGGCTTGTCCTTATTGATATGAACTCTGAATTTATTGTCATCTTTTCTTATGCACTGAAGCCTTTGACAACCATCTTACAGAATTCCTCACCCTCTAATTTCGGTCATCAACTAAGACTTCACTTCTTATGTGAAACTACTCAGCCAACACTCAGGAACCTCCTCTTTGGTCCTTCCCTTCTATTATCCTTCACCCATCTGTGAGGACGGAATTATCAGATTATGATAACTCCACTTAAAACTGTTCTACCTCTAGGTTATTAAATTCAGACAATTCATTCTCAAACAGCCTTCTAAATTTCCGTCTTAGTTACTTAGTGACTGACTCATCACCAGTTCATTTCATTTCACTGGGACGTCCAGTTCATTGAGCCCACTACCACTTACCTACTATATAGCTCCTATTTATTTTGACTTTTCTTCCCACCTAGTTTAAATTTCATCCTTCAGCCAGCAAACGTTCTTGTCAAAATAGCTGAAACTCTTATGGCCCATAGTATGACAAGTCAATTTAGGCAATGATATTTAGTGATGGCCTGTGTGTGTGACAGATGCAAAAGTGACATGAAGAAAGTATAATGAGAGATGGAGTTTCTAAATAAAGACTACTTAATAAGATGCAGGGAGAAAATGAGATGTGGAGGTGAGGTGTGAAATCAGATACAGTGGTTAGGGCGTATTTGCTGGCAAAACTCAAAAGTCTGGATTATCCTCAATTTTCCACTTGTTCTGTACCTATACTCAGACCACTGGGAAAAATCACACAATTTGGCAGATAGGTACACTTCAGGTTTATTATGACAAGTTTCAATGAAAATACTAGAGAAAATGGTAAGAAAGCATTATATATTGAAACATAGCATGCAGCAAGAGCAGGGCTTGAACAAAATGCTCGTAGCCTTAAATACTTATATTAGAAGAGAAGAAAGGCTGAAAATTATTGTTTCTAATTTAAGAAGCCAGAAAAAGAGTAAACTCAAGGTAATAAACATAAGAATATAAATCAATGAAATAGAAGACAAAAATAAATTTAAAGAAAGATTAGTAAAGATTAAAATGGTTCTTTAAAGAGTAACAAAGGAATAGAGATAAAAATTAAGCAAAAATGATCAAGAAAAAGCAGAGCAACATAAATAATTTCATTAATCAAAGCGGAGACACAGGGACATGAATGTTTGTAGTGGCTTTATTCATATCACATATCTTATAAAGGACTACTATCTAGAATATATAAAGAACTCCTACAACTCATTGATAAAAAGACAACTGGATAGAGTTTAGAGAAGACAAAGAATCTAAATAGGCATTTCTCCAAAGAATATATATAAATGGCTAATAAACATCAGAAAAAATGCTCAGTACCATTAGCCATCAGGGAAATGAAAACCAAAGCCACAGTGAAATGCTTACCATCCACTAGTATGGTTACAATAAAAAAAAAAAAAGGACAGGTAATAAAAAGTGTTGACAAGGACACAGAAAAATTGGAGCCCTCATATGCTGCTGGTTGGACTGTTTCCTACTTAGGAAAACATTCTGGCACCTCTTCAAAAGGTTAAACATACAGTTACCAATTCCACCCTGAGGAATCCAAGAGAAATGAAAATATGTGTCCATACAAAAACATGCACAGCAGTGTTCATTGCATATTTTATAATCCCAAAGTGGAAACAACCCAAGTGTCCATCACTACTAAGTGGATAAACAAAATGTGATATATCTACAAAATAGAGTATTATTCAGCCATAAAAAGGAATGAAGTATTAGAACACACTATAACATGGATGAACCTTGAAAATATCATACTAAGTGAAAGAAGCCAGTCACAAAAGACCATATATAGTATGATTCCATTTATATGAAATGTCCAAAATGGGCAAATCCATAGTGACGAAAAGTGGATTAATGGTTGCCAATGTTGGGGGGTGGGGTGAGAATGACTGCTAATGCTGTGGAGTTCAGTTTTGGGGGTGATGAAGATGTCCTGGATTTAGATAGTGGTGTACAACTTTGTGGCTATACTAAAACCCATTATGTTGTTGCTGTTTAGTTGCCCAGTCATGTCTCTTGAGACCCAAATCCCATGGATTGGGATTTTTCAGGCAATAATACTGGAGTGGGTTGCCATTTCCTTTTTCCAGGGGATCTTCCCAACCCAGGATCTGAACCCGAGTCTCCTGCCCGCATCTCCTGCATTGCAGGTGGCTTCTTTACTGCTGAGCCCCTGGGGAAGCCCAAAATTCACTATAGTTACACTTTTATAGGTTGAATTTTATGGTATGTATATTATATATCAAAAAGACCCTAAAAGTATATCCTAAGCAACTGTATTTATACAGTGCTTGTCAAAACTGTATTTTAAAAAATACAAAAGAATGACAAACTCTAAATCAGAACAGTAGTTTCTATGGGTCAGCGGGGACAGATGTGTACAACAGCAGGATACCACATAATAGATCCAAGTTTTTATCCATGTTCTAATTCTCAGGTTAAGTGATAGATTCATGAGTGATTAGGTGAAATTAGTGATCTATCCAATTCTGAATAAACAACACAACCTGTCAACATTTCCTGACAATCTTACTGTGCCTCTGTATGCAGCTCTCTCTACATAAACAATTTTAAACTTTATTCTCCTTAATCCACGTCTTTCTCTATTTCACAATGAATGTGATTTTCCCCTCTCTCTACTTTTCTTATTACATTATAGTAGGTCTCTCCCCTTTTAAGGGCAGTCTCTCTGCTCCAGCCTTGATTGAGATCCCTTCCCTGCCCTCATCCCTGTTCAAGATCATTTCACCAATTATGCCCTTCTTTACTCTTTCCTATCAGTTTTTAAAGGTGCTCAAATCTCTCTCATTTTATATAGAACTCTTCCTGACTCCTATCTTCCTCCTATGACTATCATTCTCTCCCTCCTTCCCTTCAAGGCAAAAATTTAAGAACCCTCAACACATCTCCACTATCTGACCATCTTCTGCTTCCTACTTATTGCAGCTGACTCTACACACGTGCATATGACTTAATGGATATTTCCCCAAAGTGTCTGACTTACCTATGTAAAAGTTGATGCTGAGCACTCTCTCCTTTTCGAAATGTTCTCTTGACTTCCATGCTACCTTGGTTACTTCTCAGTCTCCTTTGCCATGGCAGTTCCTCCACACAGACGTTAAATGCTCCCAGTTTTTTTTAGAACCTGGTCCTAGGCTCTCCGCTCTTTTTCCTTAAAGATTACACTTCATCTTAAAGCTTTAATTGCCAGGTTTCAATTTTGACTCCCCAAATTTTGTTTCTTCCTGATCAGCAATCTGGGACTATTGAATAGGAATCATTGTGAGCTCAGGGATCTACTGCACCTGTTCTCATTTACTTTTTTAGACGCCATAGTTTGATTTAAATGTTTGAGGCTGAACTCACAATCTAGCATGTTCTCAAAAAGACAGTCATCACATCTGAACTCCATTATCCAATTTTTCTCTCAAAAAAAGAACCACCACAGACCATACTTATATTCTAGCTCAGCGGTAAGTTCTGGGCCAAATCCTGCTGCCACATGGATCCTCAGAATTTTCCAAGTGTTCTGCCTGCTTTCTACTTGTAATTTTTTTAAAAAATAGCATCTTATTTTTATTGTGTTAGACACAGTAACTTTTTGGGACCTCTGAAAAAAACTAAATTCATGAAGTGTGTTTTTCCTGTTCCCTATGTTGCCTCATTTCTTGGGAGCTTTTTGTTCGACTTTTTGTCTGTCTTTAGTTCCTTGTTGGAGGCTGTTCTCAACTGTCTGGTATTCCTGAACTGTTCTCTTCACATTTTAGAATGAGGCACAAGTCAGTAGGAAGCTCCCTGCACCTGAGGGAGGGGCTTAGGTTCACAGTGGGTGGTCAGGAAAGAAAAATAGCTTTTCCTGTGTAGGGCCTTTCCTTGGAGGCAGTTCAATTTTCCCTGAGAAGGATCCTTGTCTTTCTCCTGGAGTATATAAGCCCAGTTGCCACTGCTCTGCAAAGTGGGGCTGGGAGGCCTTTGTGTGTTCCCAAGGCACCCGGACCTACCACAGCACCTATCTTCCATCTAGTTACTTCACCAAGTATGTTTTCACACCATGTGTAAGCCCAGGGAGACAGAGACCATATGTCCTTTTATGTTATCCCCAGCACCCAGCACAACCCAGGGTACATGGTAGGCACTCAAAAATGTTTGTTGAATGAACAAATGGTAAGAGCTCTGGCTCAGGGGAACTACAGAGTGGTCTCTGTCACACTAGAGCTTGGTTTAGGTTGTAGGAACCCTTCAAGGATCAGAATCCTTCTACCCAGAGAATCTGAGATTCTGCCTGGTATTAGGATCAAGCCACTTGCATTCTCCACAACCCACATACAGTCTACAGAGCTAAATGTCACTGATTCCTCTTCTCTCAGCAGTCTGCTCCTCATGATGACAAAAACACCAGATTCAATGAACAGAATGCGTGCCCTTGTGGATTACATTACTTATTCTTGGTTTGTATGCTTGTGCACATTCTGGTAATTATCCAAAAATCTAACTGATATCATTCTTTAAGCCTGGCAGGTAGCCTGTATAAATAGCTTACCCTTTGAGGGTGGGATGGGCTTGAAATTCTTCTTCATTAAAGTTCCTTTCAGGTGGTGCAATCTGTCCTGGTAATTGAGAAGGAGAAATGAAGTTGCTTTTTTGCAGGCGAAGGAGCTTTATATACAGACATGCTAACTGGCAACCAGTATTTTGAATGGGCACATACTTTGCTGGGAAGAACCTTGGAAAGAGGCAGAGGCAGAGGCAGAAAGGACTTGAGAATGAGGTATAAGAAGAGAAGGGAGAAAGTTACCTATGAGGAAGAAAGAAGGGCTCATTATGGGAAAGAGAAAGAAAGGAGAAAGTGAGGCCCCTTTATATGAGAGGCTGGGCACAGGCTAAGCTGGTGTAAGGAGACCCAGCCACACCTTGGCTTACAGAGCACAGAGCTATATTCCCCTCTCCTGTAACACTCAGGCAGGTGAAGTGACTTTGCTCTGTGCAGTCTTTCAGACCCAGAAACCTACATGTTCTTTATTCCTCCGTTTCTTAGGGTGTTTAACCTTTGACTTCATGGTAATGGCTAGGATATTTACCTTTCCATTGTAGGAGTACTTTTTTTTTTTTTTAATAATTTTAAACATTTATTTATTTATGGTTGCGCTGGGTCTTTGTTGCTACACAGGCTTTTCTCCAATTGCAGATAGCGGGGGCTACTCTCTAGTTGCAGTAAGCATTCTTCTTGCAGTGGCTTCTCTTGTTGCGGAGCACAGACTACAGGGTATGTGGACTCAGTATTTGTAGCTGGCAGGCTCTTGAGCACAGGCTCAACAGTGGTGGCGTATGAGCTTAGTTGCTCCGAGGCATGTGGGATCTGCCTGGACCAGGGATTGAAACCCTGTCTCCTGCACTGGCATGCAGATTCTGACCCACTGAGCCACCAGGGCAGCCCTGTTCAGTTCAGTCGCTCGGTCGTGTCCAACCCTTTGCAATCCCATGGACTGCAGCACGCCAGGTCTCCCTGTCCATCACCAACTCCCGGAGTTTACTCATGTCCATTGAGTCAGTGATGCCATCCAACCATCTCATCCTCTGTCATCTCCTTCTCTCGCCTTCCATCTTTCCCAGCATCAGGGTCTTTTCCAATGAGTCAGTTCTTCCCATCAGGTGGCCAAAGTATTAGTTTCAGCTTCAGCATCAGTCCTTCCAATGAATATTCAGGAATGATCACCTTTAGGACAGACTAGTTGGACCTCCTTGCAGTCCAAGGAACTCTCAAGAAAAGCATCAGCTCTTCAGTGCTCAACTTTCTTTATAGTCCAACTCTCACATCCATACGTGACTACTGGAAAAGCCATAGCTTTGACTAGACAGACCTTTGTTGGCAAAGTAATGTCTCTGCTTTTTAATATGCTGTCTAGGTTTGTCATAACTTTTATTCCAAGGAACAAGCGTCTTTTAATTTCATGACTGCAATCACCATCTGCAGTGATTTTGGAGCCCCCCAAAATAGTCTCTCACTGTTCCCATTGTTTCCCCATCTATTTGCCATGAACTGATGGAACCAGATGCCATGATCTGTTTTCTGAATGTTGAGGTTTAAGCCAACTTTTTCAGTCTCCTCTTTCACTTTCATCAAGAGACTCTTTAGTTCTTCTTTGCTTTCTGCCATAAGGATGGTACCCTAAGGGCAGTCCCTGGAGAAAGTACTTTAGAGTGCCCTATTCCGTAAGGAAATTCCTGAAGTTTGCTGCTGCTGCTGCTAAGTCGCTTCAGTTGTGTCCGACTCTGTGTGACCCCACAGACGGCAGCCCGCCAGGCTCCCCGTCCCTGGGATACTCCAGGCAAGAACACTGAAGTGGGTTGCCACTTCCTTCTCCAATGCATGAAAGTGAAAAGTGAAAGTGAAGTCGCTCAGTCATGTCCAACTCTTAGCAACCCCATGGACTGCAGCCTAGTAGGCTGCTCTATCCATGAGATTTTTGAGGCAAGAGTACTGGAGTGGGTAGCCATTGCCTTCTCCACCTGAAGAGTTTAAAGAAGGTTAAAAATAACAACCCCAAAACTCTTTATCTTGAGATACTGAAGGAGTTTACTTACTCAAGTTTACACTTTGGAACATTTCATACCCAAAGAAACAATCATTAGGTAGCATATGCTTCTCCAGAAAAGGAAATGACCTAATGTTGCCAAAGTCTGACTCCAGTTTTGAAAATAGGTACTGAATACTTCAATTGTATCTCCCACATCTCAATTTTTACAATCTTCCATTTCTTGGAAAAGTCAGGAAAACAGAAAAAGTATATAATTCATTTATATTGGTTTGCTATAATTGGTATTTATCAGATTCCCTTACACTTTAGGAAAAATATAATTTGTAAATATAATGAACCAGGTTTATAATCACTTTTCTAACTACACAGAGAATTCTAATTTCTTTCTTAAGCAAAGCACTGGTCCAAACATAGCCATTTCTCTAAAATTTAAAACAAAAAAAATTTTTTTTCCAGTTAATGGATTTATTTCTGTTTATATTCAGGTGTATTTTTTGAAAATAATCCTCTGGAAAACTTCCAGCAGTTGGATTTGGCGGGAAATTGTGTGAGCAGCGATGGATGGCTTGCCTTTATGAGTGGATTTGAGAATCTTAAGCAACTGGTGTTTTTTGACTTCAGTACAAAAGGACTCTTACCTGATGCATCATTAGTCAGGAAACTTAGCCACGTGTTATCCAAACTAACTTTTCTGCAAGAGGTTCAGCTTGTTGGGTGGCAACTTGATGACTATGATGTCAGTGTTCTTAAAGGTGCTTTTAAACTAGTAATTGCTTAAATAAAGGGTACCCTAAGCCTCTGAATGCTCTGGGGACTCCATTACTTTCAGCCTGGTGATTTAAAAATCTTTGCTCAAAAGAACTGCCCCAGGTGCCCTGCAGACTTATAAGTAAGAAATGTATCCTTATTGTTGTAACTGAGATGTTTGAATTGTTTCTTAAATTGCATGATTGCAATAAAGGCCTGGCTAATGAAAAAACAAAACAAAAAACTTTGCTCATATACTTCAAGAGTCTGAAAGTAAACAGCAATCCACTATATATCTAAATATTATCCTTCTCAACAGTGTCTGCCTAACTCACACCTCTTCTAAACGTTTTCTTCTTTTACTGATATCAGGATGATGTGGGGCATCATCTTCTTAGCTGGTCTCGTCCATGGAAATCAACTTTCTTAATTTCATCACTCAAATAAAAAGGAAACAGAAAATAGGAGGATGCCAGGAAAATGAGGTCAAAGAAGAGGAGGAAGTGGAAGGGAGTTTAAATTGATGACAGGTACAAATGGGTGAATTTAACTCTAATGACCATTATATATACTACTGTGGGCAAGAATCCCTTAGAAGACATGGAGTAACCATTACAGTCAGGAGTCTGAAATGCAGTACTTGGATGTAATCTCAAAAATGACAGAATGATCTCTGTTCGTTCCCAAGGCAAACCGTTCAATATTACAGTAATTCAAGTCTATGCCCCGACCAGTAATGCTGAAGAAGTTGAAGGTGAACAGTTCTATGAAGACTTACAAGACATTCTAGAACTAATACCCAAGAAAGATGTCCTTTCCATTATAGGGGAATGGAATGCAAAAGTAGGAAGTCAAGAAACACCTGGAGTAACAGGCAAATTTGGTCTTGGAGTACAACATGAAGTAGGGCAAAAGCTAACAGAGTTTTGTGAAGAGAACGCACTGGTCATAGCAAATACCCTCTTCCAACAACACAAGAGAAGACTCTACACATGGACATCACCAGACAGTCTATACCAAAATCAGATTGATTATATTCTTTGCAGCCAAAAATGGAGAAGCTCTATAAGCAAAAACAAGACCAGGAGCTGACTGTGGCTCAAATCATGAATTCCTTACTGCCAAATTCAGACTTAAATTGAAGAAAGTGGGGAAAACCACTAGACCATTCAGGTATGACCTAAATCAAATCCCTTACAATTATACATGGGGAGTGACAACTAGATTCAAGGGATTAGATCTGATAGGCAGAGTGCCTGAAGAACTATGGATGGAGGTTGGCGACACTGTACAGGAGGCAGTGATCAAGACCAAGAAAAAGAAATGCAAAAAGGCAAAATAGTTGTCTGAGGAGGCCTTACAAATAGCTGAGAAAAGAAAAGCTAAAGGCAAAGAATAGGAAAGATATACTTACTTGAATGGAGAGTTCCAAAGAATAGCCAGGAGAGATAAGAAAGCCATCCTCAGTGAGCAATGCAAAGAAATAGAGGAAAACAACAGAATGGGAAAGACTAGAGATCTCTTCAAGAAAATCAGAGATAACATGGGAACATTTCATGCAAAGATGGGATCAATAAAGGACAGAAATGGTATGGACCTAACAGAAGCAGAAGATAGTAAGAAGAGGTGGCAAGAATATACAGAAGAACTGTACAAAAAAGATCTTCACGACCCAGATAATCACGATGGTGTGATCACTCACCTAGAGTCAGACATCCTGGAATGCAAGGTCAAGTGGGCCTTATGAAGCATCACTACAAACAAAGCTAGTGGAGGTGATGGAATTCCAGTTGAGCTATTTCAAATCCTAAGAGGATGCTGTGAAAGTGCTGCACTCAATATGCCAGCAAATTTGGAAAACTCAGCAGTGGCCACAGAACTGGAAAAGGTCAGTTTTCATTCCAATCCCAAAGAAAGGCAATGCCAAAGAATGCTCAAACTACCACACAATTGTACTCATCTCACATACTAGCAAAGTAATGCTCAAAATTCTCAAAGCCAGGCTTCAGCAATACGTGAACCATGAACTTCCAGATGCTTGAGTTGGATTTAGAAAAGGCAGAGGAAGCAGAGATCAAATTGCCAACATCCAATGGATCATCAAAAAAGTGAGAGTTTCGAAAAACATCTACTTCTGCATTATTGGCTATGCCAAAGTCTTTGACTGTGTGGGTCACAACAAACTGTGGAAAATTCGTAAGAGATGGGAATACCAGACCACCTGACCTGCCTCCTGAGAAATCTGTATGCAGGTCAAGAAGCAATAGTTTGAACTAGATATGGAACATCAGACTGGTTCCAAATCAGGAAATGTAATGGTTTCAGTACATCAAGGCTGTACATTGTCACCCTGGTTATATAACTTATATGCAGAGTATATCATGAGAAATGTTGGACTGTATGAAGCACAAGCTGGAATCAAGACTGCCAGGAGAAATATCAATAACCTCAGATATGCAGATGACACCACACTTATGGCAGAAAGCAAAGAAGAACTAAAGAGCCTCCTGATGAAAGTGAAAGAGGAGAGTGAAAAAGTTGGCTTAAAACCCAACATTCATAAAACTAAGATCATAGCATCAGGTCCCATCAGTTCATGGCAAATAGATGGGGAAACAATGGAAACAGTGAGAGACTTTATTTTTTGGGGATACAAAATCACTACAGATGGTGACTGCAGTCATGAAATTAAAAGACGCTTGTTCCTTGGAAGAAATGTTATGACCAACCTAGACAGCATATTAAAAATCAGAGATACTACTTTGCCAACAAAGATCCGTCTAGTCAAAGCTATGGTTTTTCCAGTAGTCATGAA